>NW_006799996.1:2535853-2622687 GCF_000485575.1 Poecilia formosa
AAACTTTTCAGTGTAAAATTTTGGTAATGCAAGAAAACGTTAAAATTATTTTAAAGTTTATTACATAGTGCCTGCTAAGGTGAGTAGAGCTGTAGATATCAGTAAACTTAGATATTCATCACAAAGGGAATATTTCTATGAGAATATTTACCTTTAATTCAACTTTCATTTATTCTTATTAACAAGGGAGAAAATAAAATAAAACAGTATTTACTGTTTAAACATTCATCTGAAACTGATACATGGCATTTTGAAAAAACAATGTTATTTTTAACATTAAAATGTGTATTCATTAAAGTGTTCAAATTTTGAACAAAAGGTACTGGGGAATTTCACTGCAAGCAATGACAATAAAATTACCACTGAATTTACTTTGTATTTATTTATTTATCTAATACTTCTTATCTGACTTTATACAAGCGAAACAAACATTTAGTTTCTACTTCATCTACTCCATCATCTTTCCAGATATAAACAAATATTGGAAAACAATTATTTTATATGTTTTTATCTTTAAAACTAAAAACAATTAGCAAATAAACTAAGAAATAATAAATATTAAGTCACAGGTTACTCACTATGTACGAGCAAAAGTAGACACAATGTCTTCATGCTGATGTTAAAAGCTGCCCTCAGTTTTGATTGCTCGGAAAACTTAAGAGGTGGACTGCATCGCTTTGAATTTCCTGTGTGAACCACTTTTGCCTCTTTATATAGACCCTCAGAGGAACATAGTCTGAGTATGTCACCTGCTCTTCTGCCTCAAACACATCTGCTTTTCCATTACACCACAGTCAGTGTTTCATGTTTATTATTGGACATTCTCAGAGGACCTCTTATGTTCTGAAATCCACCTTTTTTATTCTTGTATTGAGCTGAAGAAAATTTGGGATTTAAGATTGAAGTGTCATATTTCCAGTTATTTTTCTGACCCACCTGCAGAATCGTGAATAGGACTCAAGGTAGGAAGGAAAAGTGCATGAGGATTTGGGGCTCAGGCTCCTGGAAACAGTGTCTATAAAGTAAGACATCGTGTGTGAGATGGGTGATAATGTGCAGGATAAATAATGAGATGAAGAGTGAGGAGCAGCTTATGGTCTTGTGATTCTCAGGGAGAATAAACAGAAGCCTACAGATCAGAGTTTGCCAAAACAGAGTTGGTTGGCTTGACTCTAACCAGAATAGGTAAACCATTAGGGGTCAAATGAGCTTCTTAGGAACCTCTGCAGGTGATTAGATAATTGTGGGAAGGTGTGTTGGCTGCTGAAGCTCGACTATGCCTATCAGCAGTGATCACCATTTGAAGGAAAAAGTCTGACAAGCACCGCCACACAACTCAGATCCTGACATTAAGTGCTAGCAGTACTTTATCAGTTCAAGTGTAGAGCAGGGGTGTCAAATATAAGGTCTATGGGCCAAACCCAGCCAGCTAGAGGGTTCAGTCTGGCCCACTGGATGAATTTGTAAAGTGAAATATTATATATAAAAAAGTAACTTGAAATTATTAGAAAGAAATGAAATTCCCAAATCCTAATTAGGGTTTGGATATGCACTGTGGTGTAATAAGATTATTTTAGTCTGAGAAAAAATACAGAGAATACCAGAGAGCCATATCTCAGATTTTTCATCTTCAAAAAGGATAAACCTCTTCTATAAGGACAGCCCCGCTTTTGTGAATTCTATAAATAATATGGATTTTACCAATTCTAAAATAATTTGATATAACATCAACAAGGCCAGATTTAGTTAGCGCACAACTAATAGTTTGCCTGTCAGCAGTTTTTCTCACCTTCTCCAGCTTCCCCACGGTTACAAACAGCCCTCATGCTGAGCCCCTGATGAGTGTGAGATTGTTTGAAAACCTGATTTGTGCTTCAGGCTTCTGCATGGCCTATCCCTAACCTGTCTGCTCCTTGAAACTCCTTGAACTTCATGGTGCTGTTTTGTTTGCTAATGTCCTTCACAGAACAGCTACTTATGAGATTAAAATGCATGACTTCACAAGGCATGTTACTGTAGGGAACGCTATCTAAAAGTATACAAAGAAAAGGTGCTAAATGCCACACTTTTAAGAGTTTCATCTCTTAAAAGCCATTAATAAATATGTCTATTTTCATTTAGCTTCATTTGAACTAATTTGTGTAGCTCTTTCACATAAATCTGTGTAAAACTCATCAAAATGTATAGTTTTATTGTGACAAAGGGTGAAAAAGTTTAAGGGTGTGAATACTTTAGCAAGAAACAGTTTTTCAAGTTATTGATGTTAGACCTGGTTATGCAGGTTAATGAATCAGAGGGTGTGCTTAGTTTTTGTTCCCATAAAACATAGTAAAACACTTTCTGCTTCTTTGTTTTTCCAGGGGTATGCTAACATAATTCTGATCTAAGATATAACAAATAATCTTTTAAAATAATGAACAGAAGAAAAGTGACTTTTACTTTGACTATAAATCACAGTGATTGTTGATCCCTGTACTGTCCTGCAGTAAATTGTTATATTTTGGTTTAAGTTTAGCACAAAGCCACTAGATGTCACCATGCTACTAACCCAATGTACGGCACCTGTTGATCACAGAAAAAAAAAAATTCATTTAACCTATTACAAATAGTTTAATTTTATTTGGAAAATTTCCTCCAACATTAAGTGTAATTCATCTTCACAGGTGGGTAGTAATTAGGTTTGTTGAAGGATATTTGACACAACGTTTTTTCCTTTTGTGACAAAAAGTTCTGGTAACTAATAAATAAGTTTTTGTGTAAATTGACAAACTGAGTCTTCACATTTTTAATAAGTGAAATCTAAAAGGATCTAGAACAGCTAGATGAAGACTTTTCAGAAAGCTCTCAGATGCCCTTCCTTTGACCACTCTTAATTTCCAGCCGACATCCCTCTTCCACTCCTTGCCTGTATCCTGAATGTCGTACAACAGGCTGTACAGCTTGCACAGCACTCTGACTTTTAGAGGCTGAGCTGTTTGGACGTGTTTAAAAGCACACATGCACGGCTCGGTTTGTTTTCTTGATGTTTCACTCCCGGTTCCATGGTAGCACTTGAACGCAGAGTGACTTTAGGACCCAGTGAGAGACAACCAGGGGGCGCGTCAGTCTGTTTAATCTGACCACAGAACCTGTAAGCTGACTTTTGCTTCCTCTGTGACACTTCACATGTTCCGTCACAGCAGTTCCTTGATGTAAGAGACGCGATAGAGAAGTGCACTGCAGTGCCACCATTAACACCAGACAACACCATGATCCGTGGACCGGGACCTTTGTGATCTGACATGCCTGTGAAGGAAACCCTGTCCCAGGCAGCAAACAGCCAATCATGGAGCAGCAGGCCTGGATTCTGAGGAGCATCCTGACCCAGCTGGAGAGTCAGGAGGCTGTGGATGAGGGGGCACCAAACTGTATTGCTGGGGAGTTTGCGGTGAGTCAGCTGTAACAGTTCAAGCGTTAAAGTTCTGCTTTTAAACAGGAATCCATGATGAATTCCTCTGTTTTACCTACATCTTTCCCTGTCTATGATGGAACCACGTAAAAGAAGTAAAGTGTTCTGTTATTGAGTGAACAGGCAAAATCTAAATGAAAACGAAAGCATATGGCCTTTCACATTTGTAAGTCGTCATACTCAGCAAAAAGTACCAACAGCTTCCTAGGCATTTTAATGCTTCCTCTTTGCGAAGACGCGAAACACTGACGAGAAATCAGTGAGGAAGAAACATGTCTTCACCACTTTAAAGTAGCAAAGACAAACAACCGTGGTAACCACATGTCCACACACACGCAGTCAATGGTGTAGGAGTTCATGTTTGACATCTTGTGGCATCCTGCTATTGATGACTGACAGCCTGAGGACAGCACTGTGTGTTTCCCATGCTGCCCCTCTGCTGTCCATCTAGACACCCCTGTTGCATCATTTCCTTAAAGGACAAAAAGGACTCTGTGTCGTTAGAGTCACAGACGGTCTGCAAGTCTTTCAACAGACTCTTAAGCTGACTGCCAAGCCCTCTGAACAAAAGGAACAGTGTCTCAGAGAGCCCCATCAGCATGGACGGGCCTTAATCCTGAGTGTCACTCGGTTAAAGGTGGGAGTCATCTGCTGGTATCAACTCATTTCATCTGGAGTGCATCATATGAAAATTGACTCCAGTCCTCTGCCTTTAAACTTTGAGTCTGACTCTTTTTGGTACTTTTATGGGTTGTTTTGTTTAAAATATTTCCATATTTGTTATAGAAATGTTAGAAAAAGAAAATGAAATACAGAAAAATGTATTTTCCTCAAGCTTGGGAGATGTCCAAAGTTGCTAGCTGTAGCCATAAAGAACCTACAAAGCGGTCAGTGATCATACATCAGCATTGCTGAAGTCATTTCGGACCTACTTTTGCCTTCAGAATTGTTGTTATTCTTGACAAAAATTCAACAGTTATAAATTTTTACCTATATTGAAAAACTACAATGCAAATTTCCTGCTCCATCACATTCCAAACGTGTTTGTAGGGTTGAGATCTGGGTACGATGGAGTAAATTTAATGTTATTATCAAGAAACCAGCTTCACATGATTTCAGACAACAGATAAAGTGATGCAGGCTGTTGCATTTAAATTATGTTCTATTAGAACTAATAGGTGCTAAGTGTGTAAAAGAAACCATCCCCCACACCTTCATACCAACACCGCAAGTCTGAACTGTTGACGCAACGCAGGATGGATTTATACTTTCATAATGTTTATGCCAAATTCTGCCACTACCATCTCAGCTATAATCCAAAATCAATGGAGCAGGCAACATTTTTCCAATCTCCTACTGTTAAATGTTGGTGACCCTGTTCAAATTCTACCCTTAATTTCCTGTTTTCAGCTTACGGGACTGCATTAGCTCGTATGTCGTATTCAGAGATGTTGACTGTGTAACATAATTTTAACTGCAGAAGCTACTTTAGTTTTCCTCCACATCCACACATCTAAATGCATTAAACTGCATGTGAGGCTAAGTTACTATCTATCTCAGAAAGGACTTGAATGTGCCTAACAAAGTGTCCAGTAGCCAACAACAAAGCTACAGGGAAGAAATAAGTTACAATTGTCTTCATAAGCCTTCAAATAATTTGAATATGCAAGGCAGCTGAACATGAAACTGATTAAGTTGCGTTCAACCTGCCATAGAAACCTCACATACACACTTCACAAGAGATAGTGGAAATAAATTAAAAGTGGATTAGTTGCTGGTGAAACTGCCAAAAGAAAGAAAGTGGTCCTGATCGCCTATTTTAATTTTTAAAAGACCAGGTCTTAAAAACGTGAATAATTATGAGGGCACAAGGCAGCACTTAGAATATCTTGCGTTATCGAGGTGCATTTGCATTTTTTTCTCTCAGCCAGCCTCATTTGTGTCTCTCCCTGTCTCTGTGCTCGCTTATTATTTCAGTATGTTAGAAAAAGCCCCTATCCTGTAAGTTAAAGATAACACTTATGCTGTTAATTTGGTTGTTAAATGCAAAAATAGCAGAAAGAGAAGGTTAAAAATTTCACGTCTGAAATACGTCTAGGCTGCTACACCTTCTCTTTGTTGTTCCTGCATACCAACATCTCCTGTGGATGAGTGCAAAACCTTTTTAACCATGCAATTAAACACCAGCATCCTCTCAGTTGCACAGATATTTAAATAACAACCTGATTGCATGGAGCATAATGCAGCAGACATCCATATCTTGAGGCTACAGCAAACTCACATGGCCTCTAAATGTGTTTGGCATCTCATTTCGTCAGTATCTCAAAATACTGATGTGACTTCCCTTTTAAGTAATAGAGGACGACTGTCTTCAAAATGAAAAGCTTTATAGCGTGAGTGTTTGTGTTACTTTCCTCTGTCCGCTGTATGTCTTTAACCATAGTACATAAAAACAGTTTAAGTGCAGGTTCAGATGCAAAGAAATGTCATGCATTTTGTGACACATTAAGTCTTGACACCCTCTGTGTATCATTTATGATACATGTATGTTTCGCATGTTGTATACATAGTCGCCTGACTATCTAGGGCTAAAAGTACAATGGTTTATATATAGTGAATGAGTCTCCTGCATGGTGAAATAATTATTACCTAGTTCAGTCAGACAATAGGCTTGACTATGCTTCCGTGGCAGTTAGGGTTAGGATGAGCGAGTGGGTGAGTGAGTCTTCATTAATGCAGTTAGAAGATCTAAAAAGTATAACATTAGATGAAGTAATGTCATTATCCGGCTGCAGAAGTTTGAGCAAGACCTGTGTCAATTTTGTGCCAGTGGCAAACATGTGCAGTAAATCTGCATCTCTAAATCCACTGAAATGTTTTAAATGTTCAAAAAACAAGGCAGATTTAATGACTTTCCCTTTGGTCTGACATGAAGGGCAACAATCAGCGAACATTAGTGATTTACAGGCTTAACTGATGGACTTTAGGAGACAGAAGACAGAAAAAAAAGCAGCATTCTTGAAGAGTCATTTGACATACATTTTTATTTTGCCTTTCTTACCTTAAAATCAGAGTTGTAAATTAGGGGCACCTCAATCAAGATGTTTTTGTTTTCCCTAAATACAAATATGAGTCAATTCATAAGAGGCATTTAATTATACTTTAGTTTGTATTTTTTCCCCAGTAGTTTACTAAAATCAGTACAGTACATGCAATAAAATAGTTTACATTTAATCATTATCGTGTGCTCTGCATTGGTGCAGTGTAGCACATGATTCACTCACATTAATCTGCCTTCCTTCATCAAACAAAGGCCAATAGAACAGAAGAAATCGTTAAAATTAAAAAAAGAAAAGTTGTTCAAACTTAACGCACAACCTTATATTTTATGAAGAGTCTCTAAGGAACTGTCTGTACTGCTTTCCTGCAACAGCTGTCCAACTTTAAAATGTTTAAAGTTGGTAAATTTCAACCACTGGTTACAAGATGGATACCAAATCAATCAGCAGAATTTAGACCTGGATTAAGATTTTTTTAGAATACACAATGGCCTTTATGTGTGATCTGGTTGGGTTAATCAAGCGATCTTGGAGTTCTTTCTTTTGAAATACAAAATGAAGCGTTGGCATGTTTCAAAATGGATTGTTGGAATGCTGCAGGCCTTGGCCTTTGCTTGAAATCTCTGCCCAATGAAACACACTACAGTGTGTACAAAATCACTAAAACTGTGAGTAAGGATGCAGACGTCCTTTGTAAAACTGAGAGATACCAACGAGGTTGGAGCTTACCTTGGCAGATGGGTTGGTTGCTGGAACCTTCTAGAGAGGGAGCAGATTGTCGTTTCATGTACATCAGATATTTGCAAATTACAGAAACATTGCATGTATTTGTCACTTCTCGCTTCTCATTGTGGTGAAAATGATCTTTTTCAATGAAATTCTGTTAAACTACCTAGGTAAGGATATTCTTGGGCCCATTTCATATGCGCTTACAGCCGTCAGTTTCTCTATCTTCTTCTATCGCGAATGTTGTAGAATGTAGCATAATGTGGCCAGTTTGTTGTTTTAAAGAGAACAAGAAGCATGAATATGAAAACGCTTCAGTGTCTCAGTTGCATTTTTATTTTAGCAAAATGGTGGTGTTTACTCATCAAGACGTATAAGGTTCTGTAATGTACAAAACCTCCCACTGAATACTTTTGTTGCAACATCTAAAACATTCAGTAAACACCAAGAAATGCTTTAGAAAGTGCAAGTATATTAAAATATTGTTTTTGCACTGTAAATACTGTTCTTGCTAATATTATATTTTTCATATCTGATGTTGTTAAAACTCTCCTATGTTGAAAGAAATTGCTAGAAAAAGGAAGCCTCAAGCTGCAGCTTAAATGACTCTTTGTTAAAGAAATCTGGTTCATGGTGTGTTTGTTCCAATGCGGTTATATATAGAGACAGGGGAAAAAAAAGCCCAATGACATTTATACCGCCACAAGACACGAAAGCAAGGTAGTTAAAAATGTATGTTGTAAAAAAATCTTTTGTTTTTCAGAGGCTGAAAAACCAGTCAACAAAGTATCGCATTGACAAGGTCTTCTCCACCAAGGCTGCAGAAAAGCAAGAAAACATCAAGAAGAATCGATACAAGGACATTGTTCCCTGTAAGTTGGGCTGAGTGCAAACCTGTGAAAACTGTGGCATGCATGTTTGTGCAAATGGTGTCATGACACCGAATGGTGATTCTAAATCTAGGTTTTAAGAAAGTGACAGACTGTCAGAGTTCGATGATACGGCTCTGAAAAACATCAGCATACAGTTGATCATAAATGTAACACCTGCATGGTTTTGGTAGTAATGCTGAGAACAATTTTATAATGACAGAGTATTACTGCATATATAAATGATTAACACTGTGTGCTTCTTTTTCACATTTGGATGGAAAACAAATGTTTCATAAAAAGAAAAAAACCTGCAAAACTGCTTGAATTAGAAGGTTTCCATTATGTTGCTGTTATGCCCTATGTATTCAGGGTGGCATCCTAAACCAAGTGCAGGAAACGTATTTGACTTTTTTATAAATTTCTTCTCTTTTTGCTTTATTGTCACAAACAGATTTTAACATTTTCCAGGAACAAGGAATCTGTCTGTTGAGAAGGGAAAACTGCTAAGATTTCAAATTGATTGAAAAAAGTAATTTCATTTTAAAAAAGCCTACAACTCCATATTTTATGTTAAATTGTAATCCGATTTAAAGCAAATACTTCCTGCAAAGCAATATTTTAAGCTTTCAGTTTATAGTCTGAGACAAAAAATAGAAATAACATCAGTGCCAATGAATCATTAATATTTAGAAAACGATGGGACACTACATGTCCTTTTAGACTTTATTCATCAAATAAAGACTACACTTACTTTGACTTTGGAGGGCTCATAACACGGTTGTACGTTGTAATCACAGTTTGCGTTGTTGGCTTTTACATTTTGTGAAATTCAAAATGTTTCTGGCACAACTTCACAGACTCCCAAGGTAAATGGAAACGATAAAATAGCTGCAAAGACTACAGCAATACTACGAGTACTAAGAAGCAACTTCATTAGGAGACCAAGGCATTTTGGCTTGATGGTGTTTTGGAGTCTTCACTAAGCCTGTATTGTGAAACATCCTGACATGTAGGGCAAACTCTTCCTAGCCTTTGTGTCTGTCATCACATTCACATTGGTTTCCACATTAAGCCACTGTGACTTTAGCACAATTAAGTGGTAATGCTGCCTATTGGGTGTATGATGTATCCTCTGTTGGAACTGAATGTCACACACTCAGCTGTGACACTGGCTTGTAAAATCTTCCCTCAAACTTAACAGTTACACCCTCTACAGTTCAGTCCAGATGTTTCTTCCACATCTAATTATTTAAATATTGTTCGCTGCGTTTCTGCCAAATCACTTTCCATCTGATTGCTTCACCGTGCGTAACTGCTTTGTCACTTCTTTTAAAACACTGGACATCTGTTGACATCTTTAGGCGATTTTACTGAAAACACCTTGCTTTCAGTAAGCCCACACATTGACAAAGACATTAAGATTCAGGGCTGGTTAGCTCATGTGATCAACCCCAACTACTTTCCAACCACATTTTGACATCAATAAAATCTTTCTGTGGACGTCTTTTTACCTTTGACTTTTTCATCACATTTCCATGTCTAGACGGAAGGTGATAGTATATTGTAGCTGAAATGTGTTTGGAGTGTTTGCAGAAACTTTAAAAGTCAGGCAAGGTGGTATACAACAAAATACACGCTGAATTCATCTTAACCATTTTCTGCTTTGCTTTTTGACTGTTATGAATGGTGCATCTGCAAAATTACATTCAGGCTTGCATTTTATCTTTACACTTCTGTGTTTGATGTAATTGTGTTTTGCTCTGTTGTTCAACAGGAAAATGAAAGGTTATGCAATCATTGAAATTTTACATTGTTGGTACTTTGACCACGTTTCTCCTCTTCCAGTTGACCACACCCGAGTAAAGCTCACCCTCACCACATCCAAAAAAGACTCCGACTACATCAATGCAAGTTATATTAAGGTAAGTTAAATGTACCTTATTTTCTCAGGAAGTAGCTCTGTTACTCATGTGGTGTGATAGGCAACACAACTGATAATAACAACTATAACTCTGTAGTGTAAATAACAACATCCTTTTACTGTATGCTGTGTTCTGCTTACAGGGAGTTTCAGGATCCAGGGCGTATATTGCTACCCAGGGTCCGCTTCCACACACACTGGTGGACTTTTTACGGATGATTTGGGAATATAACATAAATGTTGGTCTGCTTGTCACTTGCTGTGTTTGTCAAAACGATGTTTTCTGTTATGATCCTGTTGAACTCCTCTCGTTTTGCTTCATTCCTCAGGTTATTGTCATGTCCTGTCGAGAATTTGAAATGGGGAAGGTAACGATGCCTTCCACGTAAAACAATGATTTCTCATTAATTTAAAATGAAAACATTTCAGAAGTAAATCTTTGTTTGTTTCTTTCTTTTTAGAAAAAGTGTGAAGTGTACTGGCCACAAAATCAACAGGATACTTTTGTATGCGAGGCTTTTACCGTCCACTGTGTGAGTAATTTTTGTCTCACTTTGTCACACTTCCCACTCAGACAGTTTCCTATAACTGTTTTAAAATACACTGACATTCCCGTTTTCCAGTTATCCACATCTGACACCCACAGCACGTCATGGAACGTTTGAACAATATGAACTTAAAAACATGAACAAAATAACTCATTTTTTTCCTTCTTGTATCGTATTATTTAGCCGTTTTTAATACTCAACCATCTTAAAAGTGTTTTTTTTTTCCCCCTTTTTTCCAGGACTCTGAGGAAAGTAAAGGAGACTATCTGACAAGGACGTTAAGGTTGACATATCGTAATGTAAGCATTAACCTTGTCATGGCATTTTCTCTGAGGCAATCAAGAGATAAGGAACTGGTTTGTTGACAGCTACAACAACTGCAACCACAGACTGTAACCTCAAACCTCACTGAGTTATTCCAATGATATGCTTGCAAACGAAAACATTTGACATAAAATTTGTGATGAACTGATCCCAAACATTTCAATTTTCTACTTTTCAGTGTAGCCGAACTTTGAAACAGCTGCATTACGTCAACTGGCCGGACCACGGCGTACCAGACACCATCCCACCCATCCTGGACATGCTGCATGAAATGCGCTGTTACCAGGCGCATGACGACATCCCCATATGCATCCACTGCAGGTCAGAAGCTTTACTGGTACCTGGGAATGTTACCCATTGTCTGCTGAGCAAAGACTTTTTCTTTTAACAAATATTCATTTATTTGTCTGTAAAAGATAAATGGCAAATATGTTGTCGATTATGTAAGCAATAATCATTTCTTAAACAATTTGACTTTTCTCTGTCTCTGAAGAAATAACCCTGGTGTAGATATTTAGTTTATCAGTTATACCACAAAAAAAATAATGTTCAAATAGAAAATCAAACTATAAAATAATTCTTAACAAGGAAAAATTATTTTTTTTTGCGTTTTCAGAATAATGCTGATGGTAATTCTAGACTTCTTAATCACATAATCAAATGGCGCATTGTTAAACTGACAAAACCATTATTTTTGGGTTTACAAGAGCAAAAAACACTCACCCCACACCTTCACTTCTGGTAAACGTGTCAGAGAACTTGGTTGACCACAAGGTTGTGTACGTGGACCCCTTCTATTCTCATTGTGAATTCCCCAAAAGCTACCCAAATTACAACATGAAGGGCAACATTACCAGTCATGCAGACAAGTCACAGAGTGCTCACCACTCAAGAGATAACAATAAACCTCATGGTGAATAACTTATTAACACACATAAGGCTGTTTTGATGATATGTAAAATAATAAAGGTTTACATATACCGTGTAGGACATGGGGGGTCTCCAAGAATTAAGCACAGAAACTTCATAATTGCAAAATTAATATAATATTAAGCTGCTTTCATATCCTGCCACACAAACATCTAGGAATGTCTCTTATACGTGCTTAAATGTGAGGAAATAAAGTTCATCTTTTGTTTTGTATAATATATATGCATTGTGTTGATGGGTGTATAATTAACTGTCTGCTCTCAATAGAGCAAGTTGCTTTTTGCTCTGATGTTTTTTTTTATTATTATTTAAGATAAAAGTTTGAGAGCTCCAAAGTTCTTGAATGAATGTTAATTATAAAGTAATCCAGAGAAAACGTGTATGGCTATGACAACGTCAGTCACAAAGCTTCTACAGTATATTGGATTGTTACAGCTGTTCCTTGCTATGGCATTGAAAAAGAAATGGCATAAAATTCAATGCAGTGGCACATACAATATGTATGATATATGTGTAAATATATGTAATGTGTTATATCCGATCAAATCAGGCATGCTGATTCAAGTCACTGTTTTTACTTTGGAATACTCATGCAATATAATGCAAATATGAAGTACATAATAATTCATACTTAAAGTGAGATAAATATTCACTTCTTTCAACAGTTTTCTTATTTTTTGGACACCTGGTAACAATGTGTTAACTCTGTTTGGAGGTCTGCTGTGAGGATTTGGGTTTTCACTGTGTTTATTTTGGCTTCTGTTCCTTGTGAGCCTCTGTGTTGTCCTGTCAGCCCCTGATTGTTCCCAGGTGTGTCTCACTCCCTTGATTACCCCGTGTGTATTTAAAGTCCACCTGTTGTCTCTGTCTCTTGTCGGGTCCTCGTCTTTGTCAGCGTCAGTCTGTCAGTCGTCACAGTAGAACTGGTTAAGTCCTGTGTCGGCTCTCGTTTTTCAGTCCTCCATCAGTTGCTACCGGCAATTAGCTGTGAGCTATTCTGCCTGCATTGGACTGTTTGAGCTTCTCCTTATTAAATCATCATCTTCATCATCATCATCTGGGTCTCAGCATTCATTCTCACCACTACAAACTCACCACTTCATGACATCTGCAGACTTATATATTTGAGTCTGTTTTGTTTGAGTTCCTGGAATGATTATGGCTCAATCACAAGTTATGTAAATTATGTATTTGGTTAATGAAAAAAAAAAAATTCTTGCTATTTCACACTCATCTAAGAAAACAACAAACGTCTGTCTGCTCTTCATGTTTTTTTAGAGAATAGACGTTTCTTTCTCACACACTTCCCTTTGAAGTTAAACTTGTGCAGTCATTCTCAGATTGTACAGCAAGAATTTTAATATAAATATATAAATATCAAACAATTAACTTGTTTTACGCAACATGACATTTTGAGTTTTTGGAGACATTTTATAACCTGAAAACACCAGATGTGGGCTTGTCATTAACTTTGAATTTCGTCCTCTCATCAATATCAAATTTATTTTTATACCACATTTAAAAATTACTGTAACAAATCAGTGATTAATCAAGTTACAACAAACGACAATGTAATTGAATGGCTGATTTTAGCTGCTTTAAATCATTTGACACTCATCAGCTGCAACTATCTTCATTTTGAAGGCTGAAGTGTCGTAATTTGTTGGAGTTTGAATGTAGTTTGATAACAGGTTTTGCTTACTGGTGCTATTGTTTCATCTAATCATCTTCATCAGCTGTTCCTCATCTGCGTAGCATTCAGTTATCATAGTCTCTAGTAGAAATACTGCGTGGTTCATTTAGTCTGTCATCTGTTGTTCCCACAGTGCTTATTTCTGATCTGTTCCCGGCTAATATGTTCTGTAATTAAAACCATCTTCTCTATTCACAATGCTCCTTATGTCTTCATCTCATTTTGGTCCCTAGCAACACCAAAACATGGCACTAGATAGCCTTGTGTATGTCACCATGGTGTTCCCTCTCATTTCAACATTACAAACTGAATGTCTGAGGGTTAGGAAGGGCACATCAAGTTTAAAATGCTAAGTAACGATGTTCCCAGCATGTGATGTGTTATGGTAATGTGTAATTTTGCATATTTTACCTGAGGATATTGCTTTTTTATTACATTTTTTAGGCATTTCTACAATCAATTTTTCACTTGAATTTCGAATTTTTCAGTTTGGGTTAATCTGCTATGAATTATCCATGTGTCCAAATATGTTAAACTATTTTAGCTTACTGAAAACTATGTGTACAACTATACAAATAAGTGGAATAGTTTAAGGATAAATTAAGATTGACTAAGAAACATAAAGCTTGGCGACCTTGCAGGTCGTAACTCAAACTGTACAAACTGAGAACTGAAAAAGAAAAAGTTTGACCAGATTTAACACATTTATTGCAAAGGTAGCTTTAGCTTTAGAGATACAGGGAGATGTTCACACCTCAGTTCAATCATATTTTCAAAATGCCACTTTTTTACTAGCACTGTTTACTTTAAATTATTGTTTTAAATATTTGAAAGCTATTCCATTGATTTTATGCAAGCATCATACGTTTGAAGTTTGTTACCTCAAGAACACACATTACGGTTGATTTATTTGTTTTAGTTTTTGCACCTTCATGTGTGAACATCGTTTGCGATGCAGAAAGAGGTTTGACTGATGCCAATGTGTTACTTGTGGGTACATGTCCTCGTGCATCAGGCCTAAGTCGTCAGAGCCCTCCTCTTTTTTTTTTTTTGACAGGAAATGCACGTAGGTGGTGAACCAACGGCCCACTGCACTTTAAAACGCACACATGGGCTTTCCTTCTGAGTTTTTCCACCACTTGCGTTGTGGTTTCATCACTTACCTTTATCATTTATTCAAGATTGCACAAAGTTACGGCCTTCAAATATGAATGAGTCAGGCAATAAACTGCCTGTGTGTTGTGCGCTGGAATAAATTAATTAGATCCCACACGTCATAGATATGTACATTAGTGCACCACATGATTCACACTATAAGGTCATGGCAGCACAAGATTTACTGGCAAAAAAGGATGTGCCTTATCAGTAAGACTGACTGAGGGTTTCACTTCCTCTCAAGATATTGTTTTATCAAGACAACAAAACAACTTTTTCTAATAAGATTCAATCAAGCCTTCTTGTTGTGGAAACTCAGATATGAAACGGTAAACATTTAAAGACAGAACATTCAAATAAATGTGCTTTGACATTCTTACAGTCGGTTTGCTTCCCAGTAATTTGTCGTTCAGCTACTTAATAATAAACAACTGTATCTTTTAACAGTAAAGATGTTGCAGAAAATGCGGTTTGAAAACACGCCACACCCTAACATGTTGTGTAGTTTTTCAACTCAACATATTCCTCTTTGGAGGAAGTGTGCCACAGTTCATCTCTTTTCAAGGTTCAACTTTACCCGGCATTTCGTTTTTATCCTCAAAACTACTTTGTAGCTTTTTGCAGCTATGAGATACCTTTTTCTGTTTTCTTTTTTTTTTTACTGTATGGATTTCTAATTATTTTCAACATGTTTTGAATAGTTTTGGGTTGTCTTGTAATATTCCTTCTCATCGAATTTTATCAGCTGCCGTTGTTCTAGCACCCAAATTCACACCAGTTCATTACTAGATCTTCTGTTTCTTCTGCTCTTGTTCCAGATTTTACTATTTTAGAAAATGTTTCAGCTCTTGTCTGCTTGTTGAAGTTTTGATCTTTGTGGTGCACTAAGTTGACTATTTATTTCAACTTAGCTGTCCCGATGCTAAACGTTGGTCAAAACTTTTTGCTGTTGTGATTTTAGTGCTGGCTGTGGAAGAACAGGAGCTCTGTGTGTCATTGATTATACATGGAACCTCCTCAGGAGTCAGGTGAGACTGAGCCGTGTAAAGATGTTGTTTTCATTGGTTGGACAGCAACATATTTTACATATATTGTATGTTTAATGTGTGCCTGCTTACAGATGATCACGTCAGACTTCAGCATCTATAACTTAGTTCAAGAAATGAGAACCCAGAGGCCATCTGTAGTTCAAACCAAGGTATTTACTCAACCCTCCAGATAGCAGAACTTCTCTTCAGGCTAATAGCGTCAGCTTCATTTCTATTTCTCTACAGCAGAAAAGGTTGATTTGTGTTTTGTTACACGTTGTAACTCGGTATGCTTTTGTTGTTTACCCTCAGGAACAGTATCTGCTCGTCTACAGAACTATCAGGGAACTGTTTTGGAGGTATTTGCAAACTATGGAGACACAAAGCTGCAACACAGAGGTGAGCAACTACAACAAGAAATCGATCTAAAGGTGCAGGTTGAGAGGGAAAATATGTGCAGTGGCATGCAAAAACCACTGACCATGAATGTTCCAATGTTTAATGTTCTGGTAAAGTAAACTAAAAAACAAACTATCTGGAGAGGGCCTATTTATTTCTGTTATTTAGTACTTGTGGGTTCTCGGATAATTGGAATATTGCATGAAACCAATAAAACTATTACTTTTTAATACAGACATGTTGTGACCTACACAATCAGGTGGCAGACCAATGTTTTGACAGTTGACATTGAAACTCTCCACAAAGAGAGTAAACCACATAGGTTCATTTCTAAAGAAGCTGGCTGCACATGGTGTTAATACCTAGCATATTGAACGAAAGTTAAGTGGAAGTAAAAAGTGTGAACAGGAAGTAACTGCAGCCAAGAATTTGGGGGAAATTCACCAGACATGGACTGCAGCTAGAGACAGTTCTTTGAGAACCATTTCTTATAAAAAAACATATAAAGGACATGACTTACAACTTTCACATTTCTTCTGTGAAGCATTGCATGCTTCAACCTGCTGACAAGTAGTACGGAGAATCTTTTATTTAATCTAATAAGACTTGGTACTTATCCGCTCTGCCAAATATACAAGACATTGTTAACTCTCTGTTAAGTGGATAAGAAACCACACCTGTTGATGGATATGCATAATAATAGTCTTGTGCTATTTTTTTAGAACAGTAATTATGACATATTTATAATGAATTCATAACATTTAACTGAACTAGATGTTAAAAAGCATATCTATGTGTAATTAATCCTAGTTTCATTTTCAAACTGAACATCTGCTGTTTAATGTTACACTAAGCTATTACAATGCACTTGAAAGTGCAGCTAATTGTTGCACTACATGCACTATCACAATCAATAAGCTGAGATCTGAGACCTATTATTAAAATCTGAAAAATCTGTAATTTTTTGCATGCAACTGTCAGTTCTCCGAATGCAAAAATATGAAAAGCACAAGGTACAAACCGAAGTACACAAACAGCTGCGGCAGGCTTTTTTGTGGTTTCAATGTATCATAAATTTAGATTGTAGTCACATGACGAGTGGAAAATCAGAAGTTGTGATGGCAGTGTGGTAATCTGCTATGAGCAAAAATCATTTTCTTAAAGTTAATCTGATCTCTGCATTGCTCACTTCCAGTGGCAAGATTAAAAATGAGCATATGGTAAATTCAGGGTTTATCTCATGAATCTGTAAGTTAAAATGTTTTATTTTGATTGACATCATATGCCTAACAATGCAACGAGGAAGGTTGGTTCAGACTGCATTTCATCTGTTGCACCAGATAAATTGATTTTGTAATTTTATGTAATCATTAGCTGCTGAAAGTAATAACGGGATGTTAGACTCATACAACTAAATTAAACATGTCATCTTTTAATAACAGGTAATAATAATGATGATACTACTACTACTAATAATAATAATAATAATAATAATAATAGTAATAATAGGTAACATAGTACTTTGACCAGTTTTAAAACATCTTAAGTTCAGTTTTCAAAAAAAATAAAATAATTTTACCAATCTGTATTGTTATAGCTCAACTTTTAGCAATGTCAATACCATAACATTCAGTGAAACTGTAGTATGTAACTTTTCTAAAAATAAAAAAAAAAATGGGAAAAAAACCCCAACTTATTTTATTTAAACTGTCACCACGTTATGACAGGACAGTATCGGACAGATAATCTGTGAAAAACAATCAAGCTCCTCCACGTGCCCCCAGCTTCTACTGCCACCTGCAGAAATGCACCGCTCCCAGTCAGAAACAGCCAATGAGAGCCAGGAGGAGTGGCTTAGCGCTGTCAAATAATCACGTATACGTGCTGCTAAAGGTGCTAATGGTGGAGAAACAACTTACCGATAATTGCAGATTTAAATTTAGAGGTTCTCACAAATTCTCTTAGTACTTGGCTGAATTAAATTTTAAACTGTATGACTTAAGTTCCAGTTATCATTCCACAAGCTTTTCTCAGTAGTTTGTTGAAATTTTGGCCAATTCCTCATGACACAACTGCTGTATCTTGGTTGTGTTTGTTGGTTGCCTTGCACCTGGGGTCCAGGCTTTGGGAAGGTCACTTCAGCACATAGAGATGGGTCACATTAATATACAACCTCATGTGGCCTGTATATAACCCTTTTGACCTTTTGCTTAAGATGGAGAAGTGGTACGTACCTGGTCATCTGATGAAATCCTCTTTTATGTCTGTTTTCATCTGAACAGGTGACGATGCTTCAATCAGCCGTTGCTGCCACAAATGAAAATGATCTCTCAGACGAGAGTGAGGAGCTCGACTTAACCCCACAGCATCAACTCCTGCTTGAAGAAGAGGGGGGTTATTTCCAACAATACAGTTCTCCTTTGGTTCAGGTTTCAGAAAATAAAACTGCCTATAAATACGAGGACTTACAGTGGATCCAGCAACAACACCACCCATTCCACGGCATACCAGAGGCTCTGAATGCTACGCAGGACTTACATGAGGGAGCGACCAACTCTCCTAAACCGTTACATACCATCCCTGCTGCACTTACGAGTGAGAGCATACCAGACAAAGACGACACCTCTCTACTGAATTCTTCATCTTCACCTGCTGTGCCTGAGGCTGTGTGTCTGATGGTGGAAGACCCCTATTTCGACACTCCTTTGAGCTCCCCTTCACCCGAGGAGGCTCTAGTGGACGAAGGACCAGAAGACTCCAAATGGACATGCAGCCCGCTCTTCAGCACACCTTCTTTTCTCTTGAATGACCAGAACATGGAGCCCAGTTCTCCAACCTCAGGTAAGCAGAAACATGTTTGCATTAATTAGTCTTATAAAAAAACAGATAAGAGTTGCTGAATTGCAGTCGTGTGTTTTGTTTCAAAGCTCCAGCCGATGATGAGGCGCCTCCACCGTTACCCGAACGAACCCCTGAATCCTACTTCCTGGCTGAGGAGGAAGGTTGGTTTCCTCAGTCTAGATGTGAAAAGAAAAATATCTGGTGTCATTATATATTTAAAAATCTGATCGTCTCTGATTGTGCAACACATATTGAAAAGTGACACATAAAATCTTGCTATATTGTATTTGTTGAACAAAATGTCGTCTGACAGAGCTGCCAGATACATGTGAAAGGTTGTCGGTTATCTATCCACCAAATGCTGCGGCTGAACCAATAGGGGAGCAGGCAGGTAAGAACACATCCATGAAAAGTTTTCTTTAAGAGCATAAGATGTCTGCCGCCATTTTCCTTAAATGTGTAGTAATTCTTTGGATACTTCAAACACTGATTTTTATTTCAATATTTAACTTCCTCTTTCTAAATTCTTAGGAAGCCCCCCATCACCTGCCCCACCGCTTCCAGAGAGAACCCCAGAATCATTTGAGTTAGCCTGTGATCCAGGTAACACTGCAACTGTGTCCCTCTGATAGCCACATTTTAGATTATTTTGATTGAAAATTTCTTTTTAAATGAACAAATTTTGCTTTTCAGTTCCTGTCACACCTCAGGCAAGGGTGCCACTGGGAATGAACCTGGGAGTAATAGGACTGTCTTCAGAATGGTCGGGAACTTTGACTCCAGAAGATGCAATTCAACAGGAAAAAACATTTGTGAGAAGTAAGGTGAGGAAACATTCTTCTCATTGGAAGATGCACATTATCCTTGGAATTTAATGGAAGGTAGGATGTAGAACAGATTAACTGTGTCCCTCAAAATCTTTTTTACTAAACAGAGGATGGCAGTGCTTTTAACAATGGTCAGCAATTATGCATGAAGCAGAGTATAGCACTGGGTAAATACAACCAAAACTAACTTGTGAATCTAGCGCTAGTGGAAGAAATGGTTCGTGATCTTTTACCAGAGACAACAGAGAAATGATACAACTGCTAAAATCTGATGATGCTCCTTTCATGTTTACATTTCACGAAGAATAATGTTGCACTCATGTCTTCTCCTTTGGTTTTTATGTTGTTTCCTTCAGTGATTCTTAAGGGGAAGGTGTTTTTCAAAGGGTTTGGTTTGTTTGACACAGTAACTGAAAGGGAACCGAACCAGATGAAAATGTAGCAAACTTTGGTCCGCCATCGAATTAAGTCTACTGGTCTATCAAGTGTGAAACACCCTAAGAAACAGTCTGTATTTTAAATACTGAAGAGGATCTGCTTACTTTATGTCTGACTTTGAGAGACTTAGTACCTCTCATTTACTGGATTTTTTATTTAACAGTCAAGCTATGAACTTTGACCAGCCGTTTTTTCCGCATGTTTTGAAAATGTTTCTATAGATTTTCTGAAAGCAAGCTTGTTTTTTTTTTTTTTCTTGCAGAGTCTCAGAGCAAAAATGACTCTCTCAGGTAAGATGTTCTAATAGATAAAATAACCACAGCAAAGTACTGTTATGATCATTTAATTTTTTCTCTTTTCAGTTTAACATTTGCAAGCTTTGATGTTTCTAGAAGATCAATAGTATAAATCAGCTTTGTGTTGTTTTTTTTCATGATAGCTCCAACTTCAGTAATGCAACTTGACCAAACAAATTTCCACACTTCCAGTCCACCTCCGGTCCCTATGACTCCACCACCTCTTCCTCGCAGTAAGCTTGTCCGGCATAAAAGATTAAGAAATTTAAATATTTTTCTTCTTTCAGAACTGATTAGAAGGGGGGGAAAATCTAGGTCTACACTCCAATTTGTAAAAAATAAAGTTTAAACATTGTGCAAAACATTCTATAGAATGTTATTTGACTTTCAGAATGAATCAAAAATGGTTAGAAAAGGAGAATTAAACATTCTTTCATACTTGGGTTTGTAGCTGAGGACAGTCTGGCATCACCTGTTGCTAAAAGAGTCCCAGAATCCTTCCCCTTCCCTGCAGAAACTTGTGAGCATTTCATTCCCTTCTTATACAGCGACTCATGAAAGAGATGATTGTCTAAGAACTGCCACTCTGTCTGATCTTTCAGCTCATGACAGAAATATGCAACGCCCTCTTTCCATGGGGTCAGCACAGTCGCTTCCCAGGGTGGGAATGTCATCAGAGTGGGATGGCAGCTCCCAGCCCAAGAAGTTCCTGGATGCTGTCATGAACCGGAGCAAGGTAACATGAACTCCAATATGTCATAAAGTTCAACAGAATTACTCTGGGTTAATTTTCACTGGGCTCTAAAGCCAAATTTCTTATTTTTCTCCTCTAAGTTTTAACATGTCTAATATCTTTCCTCAGAGTGTTCGTGCTAAAAGCTCACGTTCAGGTGAGTTACCTGCCTTCGTCTTACTGAGCCTTTAAGCAGTTAAAAGTTAAACACAGATAGCCACCTGCTTGTTGTTGGCTCAGATCTGTGACTCGGATGCAGAGCATCAACGATTTACGCTGCTGCACAGGATCCCAGGCCTGCAGGGATTCCCGAGAACATGTCACTTCTTACCAAGAATATCCATCTTATATATAGATAGATATATACTTATAGTTTTTTGTATGTTTATACCATAATTTAATGCAGTTAGTCATATTACATGCACAAAAAAGAAACTTAATCTTTTTGTTAGTACAAACATGGAGGCTCACAGAGAGTAAAATTAAATGTCACTATCACAAGGAGGTATGAAGGGGTTTAAAGCTTGACTGGTTAAACATTCTGCATGCTGATTATTATTATTATTATTAGTGGAAATAAATGTGTTTCAACAGGGGATGTTTTTATTAATCATTGTGTTCATACTGCAGAGCCCCTCAGTGCATTTCCGCAGCTCACTCCTCTTCCTGTGGTCTCAGCTGAAGGAGGAAGTGGTGAGTCAGTTTGAAGCACACTACACAGTAGCCTGTCTCACACAGTCTATTAATAACCGTACAAGCACTCATCAAAATGACAGAAGATCCTCAGACATATCAAGAAAAGCAGATCAGCCACAAGACGCTGCACATCGAAGGAAGCTGAGATTCCTTTTAAGAGTTTGGATAAGATATTTTTGCACAGACATGAGGGGGGAGCATCGTGCCAGGTGAAATGTCAACATCTGGGCAAAAATATGCTTCATCTCCTTTCCGTTTCTATGTTCATCAGCGCAAGTGGAACAACAGAATATAAACCACAGGCCCACCCCAAACAGTGACAGATCAGGAAGCAAAGCAGACAAAAGCAGTGAAAAGAGCATGTTGAGAACAAAGGTAAGACAAGAAGAGCAACGTTATAAGCTATGGATAAAATAAAGCATAGATCAATAATTTTCTTTTCTTTATTTAGAGCCTGAAACTTTTTAGGCATAAATCAAAACGTAAGTAACGTTACTCTGTACTTCACGTCGTTAATAAAACTAATAATTTCTCTCATAAAATAACTGTGAAAACTTTAATTCCAGCTAAAACAGCCCCTCCACCGCCTCCAACTCAGGCTGGAGCTACAGCCACCTCACATAGTAGCTCATTTACTGTGTTTAAATTTGGTAAGTCAATATGCCAGTTTATACTCATGTTAAGGAAAACGATAGATGGTTTAGATGCTTTTTAAAATATCCCACAAAAAGTGTTCTATGTATTTGTAGTAATCCTTTTTAACTCTGACACCACTAAATAAAATCCAATGCAGACACTGCCTCTGGCAATAAGTAGAGTTCATCTGTGCAAATTATATCCAGGTCACTGGAGGAAGGTGCTCTGGACAGATGAGACTATTTGGTCTCCAAGTGAAAAGCTATTTGAGAGGATAAGCAAACAACCTGAACACACCTTCTCCATGCTGAAACATGGTGATGGCAGAATCATGCTGTGGCCATTCAATTCTACTCAGGAATTTTTTTCAGGGTTTCTGCAGGTTTGAACAACTCAGATTTAAGATTCCATTATGAATGGAATTTAAGACCTAAGTAATTAAAAATGTACAAAAGAAAATTGTATGGTTTGGCAAAAGAAGTGAGCCAGATGAACACCATCCAGCAATAAATCTGCACTTATCCATGATGGACATAAAAAATCTTAAACCTTGCTAGCTAGCTAGCTAGGGTATTTTAGCAGCTAGTTACCGGTAGCCGCAACCGTCTCAAGCCACCGAACGCAATGATGATATCTGCAGATGACAGAAAATCCTGTGAAGAAAAAAAATATACATGATTAAATAGTTCATCCACAACAAAATGTAAGATGTGTGATTAATGTATTTAAGGTAAAGTTAATTTAATTTAAAGAGTAAGACATTTAAAGGTCTTAATTTTAGATACATGAAGTTTAAAGACATCCAAGAGTCTTCAAAGAGTCGCCATGGATGATGATGTTGTGGGCTGGAAGCATCTCCAGTAGCAGTTGGTCTCGCAATGAAGCTTCTGACTGAAGACTGTTGCTGTATGACAATCTCATGATCGTCATGACTTGTTCCAAAAATAGCATGCCCTGGATGAAACCATCATTTGATGGCAAGCACTGCTAATCCACCTCATTTGCTTTTTTTATGAAGCTAATGTTTTTTGTCCACACTATTTAATTGCCATCCCTGTCAGGCTGTCACTGTAAATAACAACTTGTTCTTAATAGTTTACCGATTAAAGGTTGAATAAATGCATGAACACAGCACATTCATTGTTTAAAGTAGCCCAGTCAAAGTCCAGACCAAAAACAACTTGGGGCAAGAATTAAAATTGATGCACATATGTGAAGTCAGTAGTTGGGCCCATTGGATAGTTTTACTTCCACTTCACAATTATGCAATACTTCATCTTTGTTTGTCGACCACATGAAATTTCCTCCACTTTCACTGCTGTATTTACTACTTCAAACTCTTTTGGCTCAATGAAGTACTCTTTGAATTTGTATTAAAAAATACCTTAGAGTTTGGATTTGTGAAGAGGCAAACCACAAAAAACAGCTAATGAGTTAAAAATACTTTTCAAACATGATAAAACAAAACCATCACAAATCTAATCTGTGAAATCATCCTTTCTGTTCCACAGGATTTGGGAACCGTTTTGGAAAGCCAAAAGGCCCTCGGAGCTATCCGGAGACCTGGATCTGAAGAGACTTGGCCTCAAAATAATACACTGCACTACTCAGTGACTTTGGGACAGAAGCAGGTTTATTACAAATTTGTCAAGAAAACATCCGACACAGCAGAAGAAGAACAGAGAAAAGCCAAAACGGGTTTCTGTGCAGCTGCACCTCCCGTCAGGAAACACGCAGGAAGGGCCCAGTTTTTGTGCAATTTATAAAGTAAAGCAAATGTTTAACTTCTGAACAGTGCCTTCTATAAAACAAAAAGCAACATCGATATTCAGATATGAGAAACCGCTTGGAGTGAGTTTCTGTATGACTTGTTTTATTTTGTGCTCAAGGCAAAGCTGTTGCGTTGTGTGTTAGGTCTAAATTTAAATGTGCATGTGTGTGATGATTGTGGTCGCATGTATGCTTTCAGCGTGAAACAAGAAAACGGGTATAACGAATCCTCACGAGCGCGACACTTTGTCTTTCAAACAGAGCGGACTTTGCATCGTTCACTGCTTCTTTGCCATATTATTTAAAAGCGATATGATGAAACTGATATCCTGATAAATATTGAATGTCGTGCATATGGATATGCTGCAACTGCACATTTATTTATTAAAAAATATGTCTTTGCATTCCAATTGCGTTTTTCCTATTTAAGCGTAATTGTATTATTTTACAACGGTAAACAATGTATGCTTCCTGTATCTTTCTGTCTGTGATTTATGATGCCAACAAGTAAGGGAAAAAAAAAAAACTAAATCTAAAAATCTTCAAGAAAGAAGAGCTACAAGAAGTCAAGACTATATGGAAGCCATAATAACATAGCAAAAAATCCATTCTGTGATTTAAGAAAGCCAAACTATTATGTGTAAAGTATTTGCTACCAGGTACTTATTTCCCATTTCAGTCATCAAAAAAATAGAAGCCTTCAGTCTCAAGTTCGGCTAATCATGCAAAAGGCACCAGGTAGCACAACGTCACTTCCTTCCTTCTAAACCTCATTCTGAAAAAAATCTGAAAACAAGAAACTGAAGGCCTCAATCTCCATCCAACGTCTGGACGCTTTGGAACATCATTTCCAGCCTTCATCCTATACATTCTTTCTAAAACTACCTAAAGTCGTCACCTTACGAAAGATTTTGATGAAAAAAAACCCAATATAACCATCACAACAGTCACATAATCTCAGCTATCACAACGACATATTACGCTCCATTTTCATTCTAAACATGAAAAACGACTGACTATTATTGCTAAGTGCAACTTTTGCAGTTCCGTTGTGATTAAAAGATGCTCGAGATACCGGATCAGAAAGCAGAATCTGCAGAAAATAAATATTAAAAAAAGGTACAAACAATCAAACAAGTTCACAAATAAAACAAAGTTTGAATTATGACTATAAGTACAAACTCATAGCTGGCAAAAAAAGATTTAAGTGCTTTAAGTTTACTAACATAATTGCATGACGCTTTTAAAGGGGGGAATTAGTCCACTTCAAAGCGGCTTCAGACGGCCTTCGGGATCTCAGAAAAAGTAATTTCAGTTTAAAGGCAAGCGTCACCCTACTGCAGACTGGATACTCACCCACAAGTATCAAATCAGAAAATGTGGAACTTCATTTTAAACTTGAGAATCCTGCACATCCTCTACCATGTACAGCGCTGCTGTGGAGGATCATACCTGGGTAAACACTTCCTCCTTTTATAGTCGCAACAAAGAAATTAATTAATGAACCTAATGAGACATTGTTCGCGCTTCCTCTTCTCTCAAAAACAATTTTCCCAATCATATTGAATTGCAGACAACAGAAAACCTTAATCTTCCCACAGGCGCTCAGCAACAAGTCAACATGTGCAATTTGGAGGTGTGGACACTTCTTTGCAGCTTTGCTCATACTAATCTTTGCATGGATAGAGACTAATCATCACATGTGTTTTTATGTCTTAGTGTGAAGAACATGGTAAAAGTTGCCTCCGGTGAGATCCTTCTTTTTTGTTGGAGCCAGAGTGGCGTCAGAATGCCAAGCACATATCTGTTGTGGTGTAGATGGTGTTGTAAGAAGCTAATTTGTGTAATTCCTGGTCAGTGTGGCCAGGGTTAGGCTGGCTTGTGGTCAGTCCTGCTACAAATTCTTGGTTCAGTGACCAAGCACACCAGCGAGGGCCATGATGTGAATTTGTATCTCACACCATGGATATGCTACTACTGTTGCCATCAGGCTGCCAGTTCCCAGATATGCTGCCACCCTGATAATTAGTTACAACAGTCACACCACTGAAGTTTTGTACATGGAGGAAGGAGAGCGCTTTAAACATTACTGGATTCTCTGAAGAGTGGACATCCAGTTTCTGGGGGATTTTCAATCTCACTTTGACATAAAGTGACCCCAATCAAGCCAAATTAACACCCTGCCCCATCTGCGCTGAGCTCACCGCACACAGCTGCCCATGTCTCCAAATCAATTGAATAAAAATACAAAATCCCGGGCTTAAGGTGATCTTCATAAGTTTCATGATAACATGGCAGGTTCATGCAGCTGAAGAAAGTCTGTTATTGATCAAGAACACATCCAGGTTAATGGGTGAATTGGATTCCGAGAAATAACTTCACCGTGAAATAAAAAACAAAAAAAGTTTCTTTCACACAGCACGTGTGACGATTTACAATATCAGTTTAAAAATAATAAGATTCTTTACATCCGATAACTAAATATATATATTATTCTGTCCCATTAAACAATAACATTACAGTAGGTTAAAAAAAAGAAGACAAAAACACACCATTATTGTGAGATAAAAAAGAAGAATAATTTAAAAGCTTCCTGATTGACTCAGATGTCAAATTTAGTCTAAAATTTTAAATACTTCCTGCTATAGCTGGAAGGAAGAAGGGCTGACTGGGATCATTTGGGGATCTCCGTGCTGTGGCCATTAGCCTTTGGCAGCGAGGGCTCCTTCGAGGGCGTGCAGCCAGAGTGGACCGAGGCGGGGTAAAGGTGGGGGAGGTGAGTGGATTTGGTGGGCTGAGGGGGGGCTGGCTGAGGCTCCTTCGACGGCGTGGCCGGCCTCTGGAACTCGGGCTCCTCGGTTTTGGCCACCCCGCCGTGGATGCTGTCCGGCTGGCGCCGTGAACACGGGGTGAGAGTGGAGTCCGGTCTGGCAGGGGAGGAGAAGGAGACTCGGCCTGATGTGGGGCTCAGATCTTTGGGCTGCTGCTGCTCCTCCGTGGCATCCGTGTCTTCGGCCGAGTGGTACTGTTTGAGGCGGATGTGCCAGGCCAGGCTGCAGACGGCTGACACCGTCTTGAACTGGTGGATGACGTTCCTGGGGATGAAGTAAATGTCGTCGTCGCAGAGTTGCGCGCGGATGTAGCGGATGCCTTCCCTCCTCAGCTGATTCAGCTTGGCGTCATCCACCCACTGGACACACTTCACCAAGACACACACATACGTTATTAAACATATGCAGAAAAAAAAAAGAAAACATTATTTTTAACTGGAATCTGAATTTACCTGAGAAACTGGGGGCTCATAAAGATCCAGCTGCAGCCTCTGGACAACCTCGTTAAAGTCCCCAGCATCAAAACACACCACATCCTTGGTAATCCGAGGGCGGTTATCCCTTTAAGAGATCCCATTAAAAATAAACAAGTAAATAACCTTCTCAACAACTACACTGCAATAACAGCGAATCTTGCCAAGTATTTTTGGCTAGTTTGAAGTGAAAATATCTTAGTACACTTGAAATAAGACAAAAATAATTTACAAGTTACTTTTCAGGAAGAAAAGTTTAGAATGAACTTGTATTCTTTAAAAAATTATATCTACACAGGCAGATTATTTCACTTATAACAAAACATTTTCATATGTTATAGGTAAAGAAATCTACCAGTGGAACTAGTGCTTTTTTGAAAACCAACATTAAGAAAGTATTTACTGAAAACAAGCTCCTATATCTTGCTGAAAAGTTACTTGTAAGTTAGTTTTGCTTCATTACAAGTGTACTAACATATTTGTACAAAAAACTGGACAAAGATATGAGTTAAGATTAAGTGTTTTTGCAGTGTAGTTAACAACGGTGAGGCAAATCTGATTATGCTCAACGAAACGCACCCTTCTCCAAAGTGCACAGCCTTCAGGACCCCCACAGCAGCTGTGCTCTGCCAGTCGAAACTCTGCCCTACATGATCAGCATGGGCCTTAGTCCGGTCTTCGAACAGAACCTCTCTGGGTTCACTGGCCCTCGGTAGGTAGTGCAGGTTTTTTATTTCATTCATAGATCTAAAATAATCAAATAAATGAATAGAAAAGCAGCAGATGAGCAGCTGGTTTTCTTTTTAGTTAGAGGTAGACGTCCAACGTTCTTGCACAAGCTCTTACCTGCGACGCTTAAATGGAGACTTGGGCATATCAGCAGTTGGAACCATTTGCTCTCCCGGTCGGACCCACATGATGGGTCCGTCGTCACTCTGAGAGCGACAGTCCAGCTTCAGACTGGAGAGGGTTCCCCAAGGCAGGGTCATCTACAAAACCAGTCACAGGTACAGACAATACATTTAAATGGACATGATTCAAGGTAGTTCCTGCATCTGCAAGACAATATATGCCAGAATACCGAAACAATATTCAAGATCTAATGAAATTTGTTTCTTAACTGACCTGAGCCCAAAATACAATGAATTTAGCATTGTATTTTACAGCATCAAAAGTACATTTTGAGTAACATTTGTTGTTATATAGGGGATTTTCTGTGAGTTAGTGTATGATTCCTAGTTTATACCGACCACACAATGATGAACATTTTCTAATCTAACTGCAGTTCACGAGGCTGTTTATGATGTTTAAAATATAGAATGTCTCCCTCTTCTGGCAGTTTGGGTTGTTGCAGACATTTTTTTCCCTTTCACGTTCATATTTTTCTAGAATGAAACGCATATAGTCAAGCCTTTGTTGCTTTTTTATTTTTTATTTACAATTCAAGCACTTTCAGCCTGCATCATCTCTGTTTCTGCATATCTTCCAGCTGCCATTGACACTTTGGATATCCGTATTTTCTTAAATGTTTCCAAAGCATGAATATATTCTTAATATGTGCAAGTTAAAGCAAAAATCAAGATGAGATGAATATAAATAATTTAGCTAAATAGCTTTTCCTTCTCTTTGTCTTAAAATAAGATGTTATTTTGACACTACAAACAACAGATTCCACACTTTTTTTTGTTTTTGCTTGCCTTTCTCTAAAATACTAATACACTCGTGTGTTTAAGTGATAAAGCTGCTGTGCTACAAACACAAACTCTTACAGAAGCTATTGCAAGAACAGAAAACAAAATCTCTCTTCCACCTTGAGAAACGGCGACTCCTCCAGCATGTCCAAGAACTCTGGGAAATAATCTCCGACTTCTTCGTCCACGGCGCCGACCAGGCTGATCTGCCTCATGGGTCCGGCTCGGTACGTTCCAGAGCAATACGTCCGGCTCACCTGGGGAAAAAAGTAAAGGAACCTTTTAAATGCTACAAGCTAATCTTTATCTGTAAGCTAAAATAATATTTTCTCAATTTGAATGATAAAAGCACTTAAGGTCCATAAAAATACATTTTTTAAAGATTTTGTGCAATTTTTTACTTTTTCTTTTTTTGTTTAACACAGTTGCACTGCATCCTGTAGAATGACAATACAGCAATCACTATTATTAACTTGAGATTTCTCTTGATCATTACAGTTTTAGTACTGAATATATAATAAAAACACAGCTGTTCCATCAAGCAGATGGTATGAGAATGAATAAAACCAGCCAGACTTCACTGTCTTTTCTTTTTAGCAGAACAAAAACTGTCACAATTAGTCGCCTGCCAGAAACGACAGGTTCTGCTCTAAAACCCTTCAGAAATCCACATTACTACTAATGGATTTCTGATACGCCCACATTTACACACCAGTAATGTTGTAGAGCACAGTGTGTGAATCCCATTAACCCATTCAGTTATTTGCACATGAGCTCCAGGTTGTTAACAGTGTGTAGAGCTACAGATAAAATATTACATGCTGAACTCTAAGTGCTTAGCAAGTACAGCGGATAATTGTCGCCATTGTAGATTAATGAAAAACATTCAAATGTGGTCACAAAGAAATACATTTCTACCAAAAAAGCCTCAATATTTCTAGATTAATTTAACATGCTTTCTAAAAACAACAACAAAAAAAAGAACTTTCTTGGATGAGGAAAAAAGAAAAAAGAAAGCCAACAATGTACGATGTTAAAACTAAGCTATTTTCTGCCATTGTGAGGTCACAAATTTTCAATGAAAAAAACAAAACTCAGGAGTTTCTCTGAGGTTTTAAAGTCAGACATTTGCAACAAAATACCAGAAATCCTCAGAGAGCGAAATGCATCTGGATATTTTCCAAAGTGGGGCCTCTGGGCTCTTTTCCTGTACCAGAGCAGCATGTCCCGGTGCAGAGTCGTCAACAGCACAATGTTGAAAAACATTCCAGCTTTAGCATTATAATTTTTTTACCTTAATCCATACAAATTTACTATTTTGTTGACTTTCACAATTTTTAATTGATCTAGAAGTTTCAAAGTTTTTTTTTCCAGTAATGTACTGCTTCCTAGCCACATTTAAAATTGTATTTTAATCCTTAATGTCTAATAGTCATTGTGATATACCTGTCCCAGTGTGCAAAATGGTACCTGCTGGCATATGTTTTCCATGCACAGCAGTCACGGCATAGAGGTAAATATTACACAATGACATACAATCATCATCAGCCAGAGCTTACAGCCCTTACATAGACAGAGGACTTTCCAGTGGGTGAAATTATCAAATGTTCCCTACATGAAGGGGGGGAAAAACTGCTACTGTGACCTCCAATCAACATCCCCTGCAAACCTTCCTACTTCCTCTCTTCAAAGAGCAAACATCCACAGATTTGGGGGCAGAAAATCTAATTTTTCACAGCAGATAAATCTTTATTCCACTGGCAAGTACAAACTGTAAGTATGAATATCCAGTGGCAGATTGCTCTAAACAGTAAAGCAAAATTGTTTTGTTTTTACCTAAATGACAGGTGACTTTGCCTGTTGTTTTGCACTAACAATTTTTATTTTAAAACTGGTCAGAACCGGAGCAGAACTTGCTTCCGAATAAAAGTTGCCAGAATTCTAGTTTTTCAAGTTGCGGGTCTTTTTGTCACCATTGTGGTGAAGGACAAGCAGACTGAGCTCAAAACCAGGTTTTTGACGGTTTCAAATTTAAGACTTTTCAAGACCTTTTTAAGAACATTGTGAATGGAATTTAATACCTAAATGTCGAAAGAAATGTTCAAACTATGGAGTATTACAGTAACGGCAAGAAAAATAAAAGAATGAATAAAATTATGAGAATAAAGTCACAACATTACGACTTTATTCTGGTAATATCACATTATGTTAGTATTACATTGACTTTAGTCTCAAATTTATTCTCGTAAGATGACTTTATTATGTTATTACAACTTTATTCTTGTGTTATTTTGACTTTATTCTCGTACTATTATGACTTTTTTCTTATAATCTTTAAAATGTTTTTCTTAGTATGGCTCTAACACTNCTTCCGAATAAAAGTTGCCAGAATTCTAGTTTTTCAAGTTGCGGGTTTTTTTGTCACCATTGTGGTGAAGGACAAGCAGACTGAGCTCAAAACCAGGTTTTTGCCGGTTTCACCAACTCAAATTTAAGACTTTTCAAGACCTTTTTAAGAACATTGTGAATGGAATTTAATACCTAAATGTCGAAAGAAATGTTCAAACTATGGAGTATTACAGTAACGGCAAGAAAAATAAAAGAATGAATAAAATTATGAGAATAAAGTCATAACATTACGACTTTATTCTGGCAATATCACATTATGTTAGTATTACATTGACTTTAGTCTCAAATTTATTCTCGTAAGATGACTTTATTATGTTATTACAACTTTATTCTTGTGTTATTTTGACTTTATTCTCGTACTATTATGACTTTTTTCTTATAATCTTTAAAATGTTTTTCTTAGTATGGCTCTAACACTCTGCCGTACGAGTGATTAGTCCTGTCAAGACAAAATTTAAGACCTGTGATTCGCATATTGAAGACCAACTTTATAAAAACCAATTTAAGACATTTTGAGGCTTTGATTTTAGATGCATAAATTAAAGACTTTTTAAAGATCTGTGGACACCCTGAGGCTTTTTTATGGTGCTTCTCCAGTACATGTGTCAGAGAATTCACAACAGCACAGCCTACTGAGCACTAGGACTGTTGGGTTGTTTAAATTGAAGCCATGCTGTATCAAGTACATTGCCTCCCCTTCCCCCCTCCTCTACGTACCTGAGAATGGAAGTTGCTTATAGTGGTGGTCTCAATGTCTTTCTTGCCCAGTATTTCCATTTTGACAGGTGTGTTGGGGAAGTTGAAGGCAAAGTAGTCCAAGAAGTCAGGGAGGTACGAAGCTGCGCCGTGGATTACAGTCAAGGCGTAGACCGCTGCACCTTTGGGCTTCTCGGCAAAGGTGAGCTCCAGGAACTCCCGGGCGAATCCATCCATCTCAGCTGGACTGAGGCACGCCAACTCGTCAGCGTAAGCGTGCAGCACAGATCCGCCTCCGTTGGGCTGCTTCTCCTCGTGAATAAAGCGTCCATATCTGGTACCGGTCTGGAGGCAGGAGCTGCGGATGTAGTGGTCCTGATGCGAGAGGAAAGGTGTGCGGCCCATTTTGAGCGCTTGGATGTAAGGTGGACAGTTGTCGACAGGTTCTCTGCCAGGAAGTCGAGTGCTTTCTTGCTTTATGACGCCGGGCAGCTTAGCTTCAGGGTTAACAGGGACTGTGAGGTCAGCCCCAACCCCGGTGCATACAGTCTGAACCGCTTTGGTGTGCAGATGTCGGACCTTCTTGGCACCCTGATCATCGTCACGATGCTTCTTCTTCTTTTTCTTCTTCTTCAGAAGATATTCTTCTAGTGTTAGAGACTTTCCATTTTCATTGTTGGGCACCAACTCTGAAAATACAGTTAAAAAAGTCAGGCAAAGTTAGAAAAATGGAGAGAGTTGTTTGTGTTGCTGAGAAATAAATTGGGTTAATTGCAATCAATATCTCCAAAACAATAATCAACTTCAATCTCTCAATGTCATATTTTCCTGCTATATAGCACCTCTACGACATCATAATAGGATGTCTTATTTTAAGCAATGTTTTACATAACATTTATAATTGAGGTTAGAATAAAGTATAAATGTTCGTAAAGACTAGATACAACACAAACACAATATGCATTTCGGTCATTTTTAAAGACAAAATCAAAGTTTATTAATCAATAACTCAAACAAACTTTAATAGTGTAGCACTTTTTCTGCAAGTTTATGCTATATAAACAGTTACATGAGCCTGAAAACCTGTTAAAAAACAAACAGGTAAAGACAAATTCAAAAGAGGTTAGAAAGCCCCCAAATATCAAAATCTGTCAATGTATTAAACAGGATTAATGTAGAGAAAATATAATGTACATCCTTACTAAAGTATAACTGCAAAAAAATTAAAACAAAAATTATTTAAACACAAAGGACAGACAATGGAAAGATAAATAAAATGATAATAAACCTAATATAAAAGGTGAATAAATAAGTTAAATAAAAGCTCGTAAACAATATATATAATTTATAATAACATGAAAAGAACAAAATAATGGTACTTATATACAGCAAATAGAGGTAAATGAATGCTTAAAGATGAAATTAAAATTACTAATTTAAAATTAATTGTTCATTCACTGAAAAGAAAGGCTCATTTTAAACAGTCAGCTCAGATGTTTAAAAATGTAAACACTACTAAACTGGCTATATAATAAACTAAGCTAGCTAAAATGATCCGTTTACAAGCTACTGTTGACACATGTCAACAGTCTTGTGTTAGTATCAAACGGCTTGTAGCCGTTAAACACTCAAATAATAAGCTCACCTTTTTTCTTCTTCAGTTCAGGAAGCTTCACGTTAGCCTCCGAGTTTTCCTTCTTCAGCTTCAGCTTGTGCTCCTTCTCCCGGTGCTTGTCTTTGAGCTCCTGCGGCTGGGCCTTCACCACTTTGAGGGGCGTGAAAGTGAAGAGCGCAGGTGGCTGAGGGGGCACGGCTCGCTTCTGAGCTGGGAAAGCGGGCTGCAGGCTCTTCTTGGTACCGTTGGTGAGACCGTGAGGGTGGTGGCCGTGGTGGTGGTGGTGGATGTGGAGAACGTGTTTATCCGTGCTGAAGTTCTGGGTTTGGGGGTTCTGCTGCAACTGATGCGGTTGGTGGCTCCGGTTCTCGGCGTGCTGCTGCTGGTAGTTGTGATGATGATGATGGAGCTTCACCTTTTTCGCCTCTTTCTCAAATATTTCTCTTTTGTCGGCTGTCGGCGATAAATCTCTTTTTTTCTTCTTTTTCTTCTCTTTGATGAATCTGTCATAGCTGTCCCTTATCCGCTCGTCGTTCACTTTCGCACGGAGCAAGTCGACTTGAGCTGCCATCTTTGCACGTACAGTATGTTTAAAGGGCTCGGGGCCTGCACTGCGCATGCCCGCCACAATTTGTAGTTCTTATCCGAACAATTTGTAGTCAACTTAAACAATTTTGACGATGCTGCGCATGCGTTGTGGTTGCATTTTGGTTTTTGTAGTTCGCATTTGTCGCATGGCTTCTTGGGAGTTGTAGTTGAACTTGAGGTGACTGCGTGCGGCTCCGCACGCACTCTTCTCGCTCAGCTGACGTCATGGTTAATTTTATCACACCCACAAGAGGGAGTGCTTCCAGGCGGCAGACGCTGAACCGTTAGTGAACATTTACCAGCAGAAAATTAAAATAAAGAAAACATGCGGTTTAAATAAACGGTCAAGAACGTACAACCCCCCTTCCTCCCACCCACACACACACAAAAAGCAAACAATAATAATTCTAAAAAATAACACAGTTGTGGTTACCCCAAACTGAAAATTAATGTACATTTCAGAATTATACTGTGTTTTTTCAGGGAGCACAAAATGGGTTAATTATAGTAAAGAAAGTCAATGCGTCAGTAAGGAAATGTTCAAATTATGTGAAAGTATTGTTTAGTCATCAGCATACCTGTTTTTTCTGAAGTCTTCCATCTTCTCAAATGTCATCTGTATACTGGGGTACAATGACTGTTGGTGTTGAAGATTATGAAATTAACAGGATGTGTATGCTGTAAACTTTTTTACTAACATTGCCTGGTATGAGACAGAATGAAATACTTGAACTCTGATATGTTTAATCAGTAAACCTTTATTTATCAGTGCATGAACAGTATGCCATGATCATTTTTTTTTCCACCCATTGCATAACATTTCCTATCATTTCCCTTAAAAAAATAATGGAACAATTTACATAGATTTTTTTTTCTTCATGAAGGCATTTTTTTATACAGGTGCTGTACAATTTATAAACATTTACAACTACAATGATGTCAAAACTATGACTTTTAAATATGTTGGAGCAATGCAAGGCCACAGCATCAGACATGGTAAAGATATGAACAGTAAAAATGACAGTAGCCCATCATATCAACGTGAAAACAGACAATAAATTATTCAGTGGCCTCACAGACAAACAGATGCGTTACGTCTTCATATGCAGGCAGGGGGATGATGGTTGGGGTAAAGCTATGACTTGTTTGTGCAGAGCAGAGGTTGGAGCACTAGATGTCACTCTAGTCCACAGTAGGAATACCGAAACGCTACATTTTTTCTCTTGTTGGTGGAGCACAGTTGTTGTAGTCGATGCTTTTGTAACTTTTACATAGTTTAACACCAGACTGAATCCCATTTTGATCAGACTACCACAGAATCAGTGCAGATGTTTTCACATTATGTAGATGTGTCTGCAATCACAAACAAGCAGCTTTCATGTCAAAGCTGACGATTTAGTTGGATTCTTTTAAGGGTCTGGTTTTGTGTATAAAACAACCTTGACAACCATGTTGGAAATAAATGTTAAGATTTACACTTTGAGTATAATCTACAGTAAAATATAGCACCAGTCACAATGATTGGCAGCATTGGTAAAAGATGTGTAAAAAGCCTTAAAATAAGTTTGTTTTTATTGCAGTTGGACTATCTTAAGAAAATTGACGAAGAAACGTACATTTTTAGTACACCTATTTTGTGAAGAAAAACATTTGATCTAATTTAATAGTTATGCGCACCCTTAAATTTAGTCTAGATATAAAAATAAGCAGAGGTTGTTTTTTTAGTTGTTCTGTGTGTATAGAAACATTTTAGTAACTCACAATTTTTAGCTTCCTAGTGGTATAAAGACAGATAAACGGTACTTGTAGTGAGGAGGCTTGTAGGGAAGTTGGTATGTAAAGGTTATCCTTGAAGCTCTGCAGCAGAGTAAACTCTTGCTCAGATAAGAGTAAGGTTAAACTTTTTGGTTTCTAACACTTTAGGTGTGTTTCCTGTAAAAAAAGTATAAAAATATGTAAAGAAAAAAAAACTCACAGTTAAGCAGGGTGGAGGATAGGTATGCTGTGGGCCAGAACAACATTATTATTATTATTTATATTATCATAAAGATTATTATCTTAACAAGGGATGTATTTTTTTTAAATATTGGCCTGAGATGATGCCTCTGCAAAACAATATTCAAAGTTTTTATGGCTTTTTGCACATCTTTACCAGGAGTGTCAATGCATGCATCTGGCATTGTATATCAAATATTTGAACTAGGGTTGATGTTTTTTTGTACCTCTATTTATAATACAAATACAGATATCAAAATATTTTATGCAAATTTTAAGAAAAGGAAAGTCTGTACTTTTATCAGTCATATGACTGCTAATTTATTTATCCTAAATATGTTCAATGTTTGAGTAATCACTTTGCTAAATATTACATTTTTCAGATTAAGTACATTAGATCCTAAAGGAATAAATAAACACACATCGGCACAGTGCTGCTAACAGTCAACAACATGATGGATGACGCTGCTTACAGACCGTGAGATATCATGTAAAGTCTGAGGCTTTTAAAATGGGGATTTGTTTAAGCAATGATGTGTATCTACATGTTCGGCCTCCATCTAAGTGCACTCGACATGGACGCGTGTGAAGACTATCCTGTTTGCTTAAATTCTCACATTATTTTCACAACACAAGTACAAAAAAAAAAACATTAGATCTATAACCACAAGTATCTGGTCTGCTCATTGATGCATATAAAGTTTCATAGTGATCCTCCCACCAACATGGGATTTATAACTTCACATGTTCGGATGCAGTCACACAAATCACAGCTTTCATCGGCTTTTCAAAATGAAACAAAACAAAAACGTTTGTCTAATTAGATCATTTGAAGACAACTTAGGTCCCTTTGGGGACTATAACAGTGAATAAATCCTGCTCGGTTTAAAAGCTGTGAGTGCTTGAGTATGCTTGTAATCCTTCAAAAGTAAACAAACAGAAAAAAAAAAAACACAGATTCCTTCATGTGGCTCGGGTAGACAGGGTGAGCACTTCATTTGGACTCCTCCAAACTGATTCACAGTGAGCACTATCAGGAGCAGCTTCCATTTAACCGGAGTCTCTGATTGGCACAGAACAGATTTCCGTCCAAAGACCCTGCTCACAACTCATCTGACGTGGCCGTGCAGCAGAGTCAAGTACAAATACTTGTTTTATGTCAGAGATCAGCAGTTTGGTGCAAACCGTCTGAGGCAAACTGGGTGAGAAAAAACAAACAAACGACGAGACGTATAAATGAGAAGGTATGTTGCTGGTTATATTTTGATCCGATCTTTCCGACCCGTGTTCGGTTCTCGTAGGCGAGCTTCGTCTTCATCCAGCCCTGGAGAGATTTCAGATGTCTGCATATGTGGAGTCCACGTGGGACTGGATCTTGGTCGAGCTGGGGACTTTCCACGGGCCGGGAGTGATGGGGGCCTTCTTGCTGGTGCTGGTCCCGTTGCAGTTGGGATCCTGGATGCTACTGCTAGAACCTCTGGGGTCCCTTCTGTTGGCTTGCTCAGCCGGCCCCTGATACTTGGCCTCTGGATATTCCTTTTCGGCTCTCTCTCTTCTGCCCCTTTGGCCGGTGGTGGCTGGATCGGCGTCCGACCCTGCCCTCTCCCTGTGGGATTTCTGCGCCGCTGCCTCTTTCTGAGCCCTCTTTCCCTTCTTGTGATGATCATCGGCCCCCCAGCTTTTGTCTCCACTCTCTGCAGCCCCTCTCTCCTGTGGGTGAGTTGCATCCTCCCCCTTATGTCTCCAGTCTCTGACTTCCCCAGCCGGCTGTTGTCCAGCTGGGCGTCTGGGGCTCTGAGGGTCTTCTGGGTTCTTTGAATGCAGGACAGGATCAAGCTCCCTCTTGGAGCCCTTCCTTGGACTTGAGGAGCGCTGGTCTTTCTGCCCAGAAGTTTTTCTTTCCTTGCTCACGTCCTCCATTGTTTTTTGGGGGTTCTGGGAATGCTCCACATTATCCATTTGACCTTCTGCCATTTTCCTGGGACTGCCAGATTTGTAGTCGCTCTGCCCAGTTTTTCTAGGGCTAGTGGAACGCCTATGGTTGTGAGTAGGGATCTGCTGTCCTCTTGATCGGTTAGCTTGTCTACCATGCTCCTGTCCAGCACCGGGGAAACCAGGCACTCTGTAATCCCCGGCTGATGGCTCATCAGGGGCAAATACTTTAGAGGAAGATGGTGACCATCCTGTGGACGGGGAAGCTGGAGATGACTGGTCATCGGATGCAGAGAGTCTCGGAAAGCTTGTCGTCGGAATGGCTACTTTGTCTTTTGTACCTGGGAAAAAATAAATAAAAATTAGAAAAACATTTCTGCTGAGCATCCAGTGGATGCTTAGACATCCATTTCAAATGATCTTAAAACTTTTTACAACTTTAAAAGGTGACATTTATTCCATATATTCCAAACAAAAAACAAAAACTTCTGCAATAGTCCAGAAAATAACAAGAAACATGGTGGTGGTAGTTGCTTTCTTTAGATGGAACTAAATGAATTTGTCAGATTTGTCCCAAAACCTTTAGGAAGCTGAAGATTAGGTAAGATTTTACTTTTCAGCATCACAGTGAATACAAGCAAACACCCAAATCAACAAGAGAAAACTTCATCTGAAGGAAAAAAAAAGGTTTGGAGTGGCCTAGACAAATCCAGAACTGAATTTGTTCGGTCATTAGAAGAGAGATGTCTCCATAATTTGGTAGATTTTTTGCAAGATAGTGAAGTCAAATATTACCAAGTCAAGATGTTGAAAGCTAATAAGGTTCTATCAAAAGAGTCTGGGTGCTGCTTTTGATTTAACAACTTGCTAGCTTATGGTTGTGCAATCATAGGCAATCACATATAGCAGAACTGAATAAATTAAATATTATTTAAGGTTGAAAATGTTTCATTCTCTCTTTGGATATAAAAAAACGCAAGCATTTTGCTAGGGGTGTCTAAACTTTTGAGAGCCACTCTGACACTACTGCAGGGATTCAAGCATCATGTAAAATGAACAAATAAAAAACATCATGCAACAGAAGCAGTGTCACACATTCTGCAATAAGCCTTTGCAATCTCCATCTAAATATTGGCCTAGCTTCAGATATGCATCAGCTGGAAGGGTGCTAGGGTTCACCCGGGACTGACGTTTCAATTTTCCACCGAGCTGATAAGAAGCGCACAGCCGTGGCTCTGAGCTGATATAGGCAGCAGAAAAATTCAAGAGAGGAACAAAAAAAAGAAAGAAAAAAAGCCGAGCGATGGATCTAGCGGCGCTGAAATGAGCTTTTTGGATTTCTCGGAGCAGCAACTCATACGAATTATTTCTTCTTCTTGTCTTTGAAATTAAAAGGCTGATGCCAGTGAATGCACACAGATCCTGTTATCACCTGTCACTCTTTGATCAATAACAGATTAAGAACTTTTCCACAGTTTTTCTCTTTTATAGAACGGAAGAGGCATTGTGGACACATTCTGGTTCTTTTTTACCACAGGACTCACTGCTTTACAATCAAGAGTAATACATGTAGAGCTATGCAAATGTATTAATAACTCCTGACATGTTATAACCACCAACTTTAATATATTTTTCCTTTGGATACTGGATTGGACAATGGATCCGTAATGGATCTCTGCAACTCTTCCAGACATATGCGTGAATACATATGTACGCCACACTTTTCAGATTTTTATATCGTTGAAATATTAAAAACTGTGTATCATTTTCCTTTGCAAGTCTATCACACAAAATCACACTGACACTTAGAAACATTCAAGGGATGTCAATACTTTTGCACGACATTGTACCCATTTCAGTTAACATAAAAGTACACAACAGACAGCACTTGGAATCTGAGAGACTTGAAAATTAGAGGCAAAAAGTTTTACCAAGTTTATTAGAGACAGACCGAGAAAAGCAGTGAGGCCTTTAGTGATGTTCTGGTTTCATGTAGAAGCACAGGGTGGAAGAAGAGTTGGAACCTATAGGAGGAAGAGATAAAAAGGTAGAAACAGACAGCCGTGCCAGAGAGGAAACACAGAGAAAGCAAGGAGGATAAACAGCACAACAGGCAGACTGAGTTAGAAGTTGTGGATGAGAATGATAAGAGAGAGAGGTTAAAGAGAAGCCTGAAACTCATGCATGTGAATCTGGATGCAGCATCCTGCCAAACATATCGCTCTAATGTATGCCTGGTTAATGCTGTTGATCTGATGTGTGTGCAGGCGGATGGATGCTGGGACTCACTGTGATCTGGAACGAGGCCCTGGCCGGGTCGGAGCAGCAGGTGAACCTTGTTGCCCCCTGCCTGGATCAGCTCGATGGCCCGAGTGTGTGTGATGCCCTGAGTGGCCTCGCCATTGATCTCCACGATCTGATCCCCGACCTGAAATTACAATAGTTTCAGTTTACAAGCATACTTCCCATGCTTTCACTACGACCACAAGTTTATGATGATGGATAGAGAGATAGATGGATGGATGGATGGATGGATGGATGGATGGATGGATGGATGGATTGACTGATGGATGGATGGATGGATGGATGGATGGATGGATGGATGGATGGATGGATGGATGGATGGATCCATCTCAGACAGATGGATGTCAAACAAGTGTTGTAATACAGAGATATTTAAGAGATACTTTTTCCTCTCTTCATAAATACACTAATCACATTCCACACTATTCCAGGATGCAGAGAAACCTTGATCAGTGTGTTATTTATTAGGATCAGCCTGTGGTACCACCTGGTTTATTAGGATGTCAGAGAAACATTGTTAAACCAACTCACATGTATCCGTCCATCTTTAAGAGCAGGCCCTTCCTCGGCCAGGCGCAGGATGTACAAGCCCATATTGTACTCCTTTCCTCCTCTCAGACTGAAGCCGAAGCCCCGCTGACTCCGCTCCAGCTCCACCACAAAGCAGCCCTTGTAGTTCCAACACAAGGAAGCGAGCTTTGTTACCTCAGGAACCTTGCAACAAAAGCTGAATAGGTGCAATTCTGGCTCTAGTTTTACCTGTTTGGGTCCAGATGTGGCGATTGCTCCCATCTCGTTCGGTTGGAGAGAGTTCCTCATCTCAGACTCAGCGGCCCTACCACAGAGAAGACAGCAAACATGTTATAATGAGACACAAAACAGAAGAAACACTGGAAGACTAGATTAAAACAAGAAGTGGTGTTAATATCTACACACTTCCATGTTGTGATTACAGCAGTGTAGCCTCTCTCTGTTGCTTTCATTACAGCATGTACTGAGAACTATAAATCCTTCAAAGAGCTGTGTTGCTTTTACATTTCCGTGACAGATAACAGCGGCACGCTTTAATGCTTCGAAGAGCTCATTACAATGCCTTTGTGGGAACTTTGCTGCGCTGACACTCCATCTGAAGAGCTGAGAAACTCTCTGCGCCGAGCAGAGTTTGCTCACTTCAGACTGCCAAGCCGAAGCCGACAGCCGCTGCTCATATCTGAGCCCGAGCTGAGCCGAAGCCAAGGCATGCTCTGGTGATTAAAAAAGGCATTAATGCAAAGTCCAAATGAAGCCACTGAAAAGGGATTGAGGATTCTCGCACAGGTAATCTTGTTTGAAGAAAGTTTACAAAGAAAGAAAGCCCGTTCATTAATCCTTCGCCTTTTGGTTTCCTCTCTATCCAAGGAGTGACCACTGGGGGATTCTCTGTGCTCTTCGGTAACAAGACGTGTTCAGGCCACAGGAGATGATAATGAGCCCCATGGTGGTGCAGAAACAGACGAGCGTTGTGACTTTGGGAGGTAATTTGTGATTTCAAGTGGAAGAACCGGCAGTGGACCGTCTCGTGTCTCGGTGTGGGTTTACAAGTTTCTCTGATTCAACACAGTGTTGTGATAGACATGAGCTCTATGAAACATCTTTTACATAGAAATATGAAAGATACAAAAAGCAGGAAACAAATTAACAGAAATTTGGGAGCTTCTGTAGAACCTTTAGTTTGATGTCTAAAAGCAACACCTTTGCTTGAGTTTACAAAACCTTCAGCAGTGAAGTTAAGCCATTTTAATTAGCCCCAAGGTGCTTAAAACAACATGTAGGTCATAAAACTGTCAAAATAATACATTTACAGTTGAAATGAGATGTATAAAAACAAGCATCATATTTTTTTCTTGTCTTACATTAAACCAGAAAAAGCTCACTCTTCTGTTTTATTATGAAAACATGGTTTTGCAAAATTGTTTATTTTTTTTTGTTGCAAAATTCACATTTTGCATGTCTTTATCCTTCTAGTTTTGTCTCAACTTATTTTTGAAATACTTTTCTGCTCAAGCCGACTTAACCTATTGCATATCGCTGTGTGTTACTCTACCTGTCTAGATGACTGGAAGGCTGTTGGCCCATGGCTCTATGTTGGATTGAAGGACTGTGCTTTACTGAATTTGTTCCAGATGGAGGAGCGCTGTCTGTAAGAACAGAGAAAGCATCAACAGTCCTGTTAGCCCATTAGCAAAAGAAAGAAGAAGGGACACCCTCCTAATTAGCCGGACAGAAACCAGAGTAACGCCTGATTACCTTCTTCAGGCACGACCGTCAGCGTGACTGTGTTTCCGGCATCCTTTATGAGCTGAACGATGTCGTTGTGCGACAGCTCCATGATGGACTGGCCGTTGACAGCAGATATACGGTCCCCCACCTTCATGCGACCTATGCGGTCCGTGGGGCTCCCCTCGATAATACGACCGATTTTGTGCGGTATGACTGTCATAAAAAAAGATGAAAGGAAAAACTCTGACTTTTAGCATGTTTCTACAGCAATTATTCAATTATGTGTGTTAGATATTTTTTGGTATTATCATTTTGTTATTACTTTAGTACATATTCAGTCTAATGTTAATCAGTATTATTGTGATTTTTAGTTTTAAGTGTTCTCTTCCTTATGTGTGTATAAACTGACCTGGAGGTTAGGACTGACTGTTTCATCTTCATGTGTAACAGTTAACTAATTCTTATCAACCAGAATACCTCCTAACTGCCTGTGAGCAGTCGTATTTTGTCTCTTGTTTATCCTCCCTCTTTGTTGACAGTTTGACCGAGATTTGAACTAGGCTCAGACCGTAGATCAGATATCACACCTGGAACTGAGTTGCTGGTTTGCTTAGGTTAGAAGTTTTACGACCTTTGTTGTTCTTCCTGACTGCCCCTTTTGGTTGTTCTGCTTGACAATAAAACAGGGGCTCGCGTGGAAGGAGATCAGAATTCTCTGTGAACGGCTGATGAGGTTGTGGATGGAGAGTTCTCCTTTTGCAAAAGCTTGTCTATAAAATTCATATACGTTGTCTGTGGTCTTTTTATATAGGTTCAAGAAAAAGTACCTATCAATGTGCATCATGATTCTACGTCCAAAGAGAACATGTCACAGAATAGCAATGTCTGATATTTCCGTAAAGGTAAAGAACTATTTTGTCTCTGTGTTTTAACAGTTGCACAAAAAACGAGTGACGTCAGCTGTGGTTCCAGCACTGTAATAACAAGGCCGTGTTTATTGGAATGAAGTTTATTGAAATCGAGCCACAAACACATCCCTTTCAGAAGAAGTCAAATTAGGCGGCCTGTTCATTGAATGCACCATTCTTTATGACGTTTGCAGTCGAAGGTAAGCCCAGTGATGCTGTGATAAGCTGTGAAAGCTGTGCTTTCCTGGAATGCGTGACTGACAAAGCTTTTATTGCCATTTACTTTGCATCATCTCTTTTTTCTTTCATCCTCTGGAAATTATGCCTGTCCCAGTGAGTTTGTGTTTAACTCTCTTTTATGAATCACTGACAGAGCAACTACTGCCATTACCTCTGGTTCTCTTTTCTGAATGGAATCATTAATAGAGTAATTTCTGAGTAATTATCATATATTAGGGCTGCAACTATAATTATTTTTAGCAATTTGTTATTCTATCAGTTATTCAGACTGATAATCAATTAATCACAAAAACTGACATATTCTGCAGAATTTTCATTGAATCACTTATTCATTTTTATATGATATTATAAATAAAAGATGCAAAAAAGAAAATGAATCAATTCCTTTTTTAAATAAGAAAATAAAAAATTTGATTGGCTAAAATGCTATAAAATTTGCATTTTAGGCAAATGTTCAACTGTATATGCCTTCAGTATTTGTAGCAAAAAATGCATCTGCAGCTAAAAAAAAAAACAAAAACAAAAAAACTTCTTACTCTACCATGTCAAAATTTAATCCGTTTCTACTTAACTTAACATTAATGTCATGTAGGGATAATTTGGTGATTATTTTTGGTTTAACTGATTAATAATTTGATAGCAAAAGATTTTTAATAGGATTTTCAACCAGGTCCACATTGAAATGAATGGATTTGACACACTTGGAGTCTATATAGATGGGGCTAAATTGGACTTTTGGTTGTAAGCTGTTGCTATAATAAGAAACTTGATGTAAGCATTTCCTGATCTACTGCTGTGTTGATTTGCATCAATTCTAAATCTGATCTATGAAAACAAAAACAACATGCGTGCGTCGTGCTTGTGTTTGCTCCACACCTCCAGGTGGGGGTTTGTTCTTTGATGTGAGGATAACAAAACCAAAGCCCTCATTGTCTTTCCGCTGCAGGGTAACATCAAAGCTCTCCGGTCTGGGGAGCTGAGCAGGCTGGACGGCGTTTGGCGCCTCAACGCGAGGCACTTTGGGAGAGCTGTTGACCAGAGCCGAGGCCACCTGCTGAGGCTGCTGGCCGCTCTCTTCCTCTTCGCCACCCTCTGAGGAATGACAAAACACAAACAAGACGATGTTTGTCAGATACAGGCTAGTCCGTACAGACCGGTTTAAATATCAACAGAACTTCAGGGCCACCTGTAAATGACTAATTGGTTGTACGGCATTTAAAATCAAATAACATTGTAAGAAATAAATGTACATAAAAATGAGAGAAAATCCAAATAATTTCTATTCTTTTTCATTATGTGTTTAAATCACAGATTATATTTTGATATTTCTTAATTTGTTTCAGAATTTTTGTTGTGGAATCCATCGTCAAATAATTAAAGCTGTCTTCTAAATAATCAATAACTTTGATTGGTTGGGTCACACATTCTATAAAATAAATTATTGATAAACAGCAACACAGGGGCACGAAATAGTCAAATGAAACAGAATTATATATTTTCTCATTTTATTTTCTAATCGCCTTTTATATACATTTTAAAAGAAATATTAATAACTGTGTTTATATTCAGTTTTATTTATAACATCACATATATTGGTATATTTTACAAACTTATGTAGGTGTTAAATTTGTGCTTTTGGTCCTCAGGAGATTCATTGCTTCTTTTGAGCAGAGAACAAATCTAAAGAAACTGATATGTGAAAAAAAGAACATGAAAAAAATAAAATAATAAAAACAACAGACAACAGTTATTTGAAATAGCTGAAGAGGATTCAACTCAGTCCCTCTTTGTTGAATGCTTGCTTTGTAATCTTTAACCAGCCTCTTCATCTTTCCAAAACCCAGCAATAAAAGCAGAGAGTCCTCATGACAGATGCTTATTTTCTGCACAGTCATTAGAAAAAGTGCTCCTGCTACGGATAAAGTGGCTATTTGCGGGTTTAAACCGGCCTTATTTCAGCAGGAGGTATGAGCTGCTGCAGAAACACTTTCAGAAAGTACTTTGAGATGTAAATCAGCTCAGCTTTTTAATGTCGCAACAAAGCAACCATCTTATTTCAGCCTTTTTGTAAAATAGTTTTAATATCTTTAATGAAATCAAATTAAATGCACTTCTTTCAAAAGGTAGAGAAAATGCCTTCAAAGCAGAAAGTCATCGTTTTAATCAAACTTCATTTATTCCTATTTTTTTCCAACAGGGAAGTCACCCAGAGCAAATTTAAAGGATTACCGAGCAAATCCAACATCAAAGCCTTTTCCCCGAGGTTTTCCTCCAGCATGCTGATCTGAGGCAAATGAGGAGATGAAGGAACTGTGCTGCGAGTGCCCTCGGAGGAATGCAGAGCTGATTATACACAGCAGACCTACCTGTGTGTGTCAGCTTCCGGCGGACGGTCAGCATGACTTGGCCGTTCCGGGCGGCGTTGGTCATCAGTTCCAGCACTTGTTTGTGCGACTTGCCCTTAACGGGAACGCCGTCTATACACAGCAGCTCATCTCCGGCCCGCAAACGGCCGTCCTTCTCGGCTGCGCCGAGTGGCACAATGGCGCCGATGTACACCTGAAGAAGAAATCAAAAATGATCTGCGCTAGAAAGAGCACATCGACTGGTTGATGTGATTATTAGGAGTTTATATTAATTGATAATCTATTTTGTTTGTGTTTTTGGAAACTTCCAATCATCACACATAATTTGTGCAACTCACCGGTTGATCTGGCCCCTCGCCACCCAGGACTCTGAAGCCAAAGCCCGACTCTTGGTTCCGTTTGATGAAGACGTCCAGGTCCTTGGTATTAGGTGCTGAAGACAGGAAAGAAATAAGAAGAGATGGAAAGTTTTCACCAGGGTCAAAAATGATTCATTTGGAAAAATCACATACATCAAGAAATCACGCTATAGAACACAGTTTATTATCTGTCAGTACAATTTTTAGTCTACGTTTCAGACTAAATATCCATATATCTTCTTCGTCTTATCTGAGATCAGATCGTGGAGCTAACAAGTCCTGGGGGAAACCCAAAGATCCCTGTTCCAAGCTACACTCTCCAGCTTTCTGTTAGGAATCCCAGGGGGTTCCAGTGCTTGAAGGGATATGTAGTTTATCTTGTTTTCCCCTGGGGTTTCCTCCCAGCGGTGCGCGCTTGGAAACCTCTGAATGGTGGCATCCTGGTCACATAACTGAACTCAGAGATACTTTGGTCACACCACACGAAGTGCTACAATGTCACTCTGACAACAGCACCTCTGACATTGCTTCTCAGAGAGTGCGACTCAAACTAATTATTTTCAACCTGTGATGTGCAAAAAATGAACAACAGAAATCTAAGAAGCAATTTAAAAGGAAACTGAACATTTAGGCTGCAAGAGAGCCAGAGAAAGCAAGACTTTAGGCAGATTAGAAGAATATTATTTGGAGTGAAACAGAGTTTCCGCTTTTTGAGCTTTGGCTCGAGTTTATCATGGAACTTGCTGGATTTGGACATTTTTACAGCCTTTTGGAAATGTCAGAGTTGAAGTAAGGATCTACCATCTCTAAGGAAAACACATGGAAACTGCTATTTTGCAACTTAAAGGTGAAATTGGTATTGGCAGGTAAAAGTACAAAAACTGAAGATTGCTATACTGATTTGCTCATTTTTATCTAAAGCTTGAATATCGAAGCGATTTTAAATCTCCAGAAGAGACTTTTGTAACTTCCAGGCGGGTTTGGATCAACCTCACATATCCAACCAATGAAATACATTGCAAAGCTGATTAGAGAGATGCTCAAGTAGGGCTGAAAAAGTTCTGTCATCAACTTACGCTTGCTGTCTAGCATAGCTTTGGACTTGAGGTAGAGCTCAGACGGGTCCGGTTTGGGAGAAGACGACCGCAGGGTGTTGGTAGACACAGGGAGCGCGTTGGAGAGCACCTCCGGCTGACTGAGGGTCTCTGTGCTGTTCGCCATCTCCTGCCGCTGCTGCAGCTGCACGACGGGCTGCGAGGCCGGGTGGGGCAGTTGGTGGGAGACGGCGTGCGGAGGATGCTGGAGGCTGTGCTGGGACGTAGCGTGGGGCATGCTAGCTCTCTCCTGCCACACACAACAGGAGGAAAGGGTAAACAGATGTGCAAGTCCTCAGGTGGGTGAAACATCCATTAGTTGTGGCACATTTTCAGATAACTTGGAACATATACAGTAACAACAGCAATAACAGATCATTTATCTAAGTGGTTGAAGTCTAAAACAGCCAGGAAGCAGATAAATATAGGATGGATTTAGTTACCAAGAAATAAAAAATCCCCCAAATAGCACAACCGAGCAGAATGATACTGCATTTCACCAACAAAGCAGAGTGAGTAAGCCTGTTTCTGCCTCATCTCCTCTCTATTTTCAAAGCGCAGCACAGAGGAGCAGCACAGTGACAAGCTGTTGAACGAGGCATATCATCTTACAACACCCAAGCACAGGATGATGTTAAGTTGCTGTTTGCACGGAGCATGTGTGTTTACCCACACGCAACTCCAGAAATAACAACCTGGATAATGCAGGTTGCCTGAATAATGCAGCATTGCTTGTGGGAGGCAGCGATAAAGCAAACCAGAAAAAATAATGGTTTCTATTTTGTAATCCAACAGAAAATGGGTTTTCTATTACATCATTTTTTATGAGAAAACTGATAAAAAAAAAAAGTGTTTTACTTACAGGTTTTAGTGATTTCACAGGAGAAGTTTGACCTGTCAGCAGAGAGGTGAAAGTGAAGGTTAAATCCTTAAGAAAACATAGCCAACACATTATGAAATATATAACGATGACAAAAGGTGAGAATCATAAAAATCTTAGTTACAGGTTTTGTGTGTTTATCCCATTTCTCTGTTCTCACCTGTACCAGACATGTTTTCAGTACTTTCCTCTCCGCTTCTCTCAAGTTTCAAATGAGAGGGGTGTGGAAAGCAATGTGTAATATTACCACCAGGGGTCAGTAGGCTCAAGTATTACTGATGTTTGATGTGTAATTATAAGAGGAGGGCCAAAGAAGACCTGGAGCCGTGGGAAAACATCCACCGCTCTCTGGGTGAAACCAGCCACCTGTTGCTGCAAATGCAACCCAGAGGCGCTGAAGCTGTCCGGTTTTTCACAAAAATCATCCCAGACTGTGGTTTGCATTTGATCAGTAGTTTTTCTTAGTGGTGCTTCACATTTGTTTCCATTTGTAGATATTGTAATATTTCCTTGGAAGTCTATCCACCGTCTTCTTTGTTCCCCATTTGGTCCACCAGATGCTTTCCTTGCCTGTTTATCCCCGCCCAGTTCATTTACTTTGTTTGAACTATTCAGGTGTGGATTCATGCTTGGGCTAATTTGGATTTCCTGCCTCCGCAGTGCCTCCATTTGTTCCTTTGTTCAATAAGCTAATTAATGTATGTTAATTTTCCATCTGCTTCCTTCAGTCTGCACATCTGCATTTTTGTTCCGCCACAAATAAATTTGTTAAAATGCGCAGTATGTTGTGTTAAAACATACAATTGTATGTTTATTAAAACATGTTTATATTAATAATATACAACTCTGGAAAAAATTAAGAGACCAATTAAAATGATCAGTTTCTCTGATTTGACTTTTTATAGGTATATGTGTGAGTAAAATGAACATTGTTCTTTTATTCTACGAACTATTGTTTCCCAAATTCCAAGCAAAACTGTAGTTTTAATTTGAAGAAAATGAGAAATGGTTAAAATACCAAAAATAAAAAATAAAAAATAAATGCAGTGCTTTCATACCTCAAATAATGCAAAGAAAACAAGTTCATATTCATTTAGAAACAACAATACTAATGTTTTAACTCAGGAAGAGTTCAGAAATAAATATTTGGTGGGCTCTTAATTTTTTCCAGAGCTGTATTTATATTATCAAAAACATAAAGTTTAAATGTTTTTCTATGGAATAAAGTTTAAATAGAAAACATTTTTCTTTAGCAAGGACAGAGAAGCTGCTAAAGCTGATGAAAAAATGGATGAAGTTAAATACGGGAGCAGAAAACCAGATAGAGGCTGCAAAAGATAAGCAAATGGGGCAAAGGTCAACCTTTTAGCAGGACGGAGGACCTAAACACACGGCCAACACAACAATTGGATGGTTGAAACCAAATTATATTCATGTGTCAGAATGGCCCAGTCAAAGCTGAGACATTAATTCAAGTTAAAATCTGTTCAAAGACTTGAAAACAAATGCTCACAAATGTTCTATGTCGAATCTGACTGAGCTTGAGATGTTTCTCAAATAGGAAAGAGTAAAACCTTTTGTAATTTTTCTTGGACTCCATCGTAATTTTCTACTTTGTGTTGGTCCATCACATAAAATCTCAATGAAACACTCTGACATTTGTGTGAAAGGGTGTGAATATTTTTACAAGGTACTGTAGCTTCATTTCAGTATGAAAATCTTCACAATTTTCCGAATTTACTTGCCATCATCTGTAATTCTGACTGCTGGTTGAAACTGAAACCAATCCTAATCCGAGCCTTTGGGGGTCCTGTGAGAAACCTCAGCAGCATTTCATCTTTGATTTCTGGAAAGCTGTGATCCTATGCTTTCCTAAAGCTGTGACACACACACACACACAGACACACGCACTCACACATGCAGCATATGCACGTGTGCGATTAATGCAGATACACGACAAACCCCCGGGAGCGTAGAACAGAACCCGGCTCAGCGCATCTGATATGTGGGTGCAACACTGATCTCCTGAATCTGGGCTATACTGCACTGCAGCAAAGGCAAAAAAAAGGAACAAGCCCTTCAAATCAGGGAAAGCATGAAGCAAGAAGACAGGCGGTGATTACCCACCAGTCTCTGAGTCTCCTGCCTACTCTCTTTCTTTCTCTCATGGCAGCAAGTGGTTCAGTGAAGCTGCCATCTCGTCCGAACGCAGCTCCCTCCCATGTGACCGAGCTCCACTTCCTCCCCGTTTGGGAAGGTGCACAGTGGATGATGCAGAGCTGGCGTGGACCAGAGCGTGAAATTGCTTTATTAAACACTGGGAGAGTCCGTGTATTCAAGCAAGACAGGCAGCACGCAATCCGTCCTGTCATTTATAAATTAAAACATTGTACACAGTACAGGAACTTTCATCTCCTCTACAGCTGATAGATCTCAGACAACAGGAAGGATAATGTCAGCGTCTCCTCGGGAATTAATTTTAAAAGCAGTCTGGGAATTTTGTTTATTGTTTTTTCTTTTTGATGGCAGAAAAAAGTGAGTCAAAAGCACAAAGCAGAAAAGAAATCTGCAGGGGGATTAAAAGGATTTCAGAAGAATTGGAATAAACTGTCACCTTGCCTCCAGGCTGTAATACCTGTGCGCTGTCTGAACATGATACTTGTAGATTAACATTCAAAAAGATTTCACAGCGTGTCCCAGCTGTGGTGCTACCAACTTACCACCTGAGTCTACTGGCTTAGCACCAAAATACATTAGATCTGTTGTTTTTGTATCAACCTTGTATCTGCATCCCAGAACCAGAACCAAACACTGAGAAACAGCATTCAGCTGCTCCGCACCACAGATCTGGAACAAACTTCCAGAAAACTGCTCAACCGTCAAAACATTGAGTTCCTTTAAACAAAGACAAAAACCCACCTGTTTAGAGTTGTCTTTGATTAGTAGTAAGTGGAACATTAATAAACATATTTGATGTATATTTGCTTGATGATTTTGATGATGGCATTTGACAAATTGCATTGTTTATTACTAATCTCATAATCGTTGACTGTCTGTTTTTTGGCCAGGTAAAAACCAGCCCCTTGTTCTATGTGTTGCTTCATACAGAGGGTCTGGACTCTCGCTATAGAGAAACAATTGCTTCCTGGAAGAGTGGACTCTGTCGAGGTTTTAAATTTTGCCCAATCGCTAATGTTTGCCTGTGGTGTATGTAACGCACAGGTTCGACACTACGAAGCTTACTGAAAATTGCCTGCACTGCAAACAACCATCCTCCACTGAGAAGAGAGAAGTGCTGAGCCGAGCAAGATGGCTGTTGATGTTAATTCAATATTGGGAAGCATGACCAACATGGACTGAATGGCTTTGTTCACGTTCTCCGCTGCAATTGCTTACAACCACAGGCAGACTACAAACAGTGTAAAAGATTTATGTGATCATTCACAACTTCTTCTGTTTGCTCATTGACCCGGTTGCAATTCTACCGGAGAAATCCAGGTCAATGGGTGAAAGTCTACACTGAGATGTGAAGATGAATCTGAATCAAGCAGAAATGTGCAGAAAAGCAATGGCCAGGTTAGATGTTTATATGAAGTGAAGCACTTTGAACTGCCTCGTTGCCATACACATAAACTTAACTTGAGCCAGATTCATAATTGTTTACAGCCACTCACCTCCTCGAAGCACCAGCACGTTCACCTCGCTGCCCACCGGCAGGTCTTTGAGGATGTCCACTACCTGAGCGTGGCTCAGCGTTTGGACGTTCTGCCTGTTGATCTCCTTGATGACGTCACCCTTCAGCAAGCCACGACACCACTGGGCGTCCAGGATCATCTTGACCTTCTGCCCCAAGGGGCAGTCTGCGATGGCAAAACCGAACCCCCCTGGTCCTTTCACCAAGGGTACGCTCACCAGCTCCGGCTGCAACAGGGTGGGGTCTGGGGCCTCCTGGTTGTGGGTGAGCGGAAGGTGCTGGTGTTGCTGCGGGTGGTGATGGTGGCGTCCGCCGTTGCTTAGGGCCGGTACGGCAGCAGCCTGGCGTGAGAGGTGTCCTCCATCCGGGACCGTGAAATGGGGCTCCTGGGGATTGGAGGACGATGGGGTAGGGGAAGCTTCTTTTGAGGCGTTGAGTGAAGCTGATGCATCTTCGCTGCTGTTAGAGTCCTCTGGCAGAGGGTAACCCCGACACAAGACCAGGTCCACATACTGGTTGATTGGGATGGACTGAAACATCTGAACCACGTCAGCGTGAGTCTTCCCCAGCACACAAGCCCCGTTAATGTCCACGATGACGTCACCTCGAAGAAGAACAAAGAGATTTCATTCTCAAAAGTGAAAAATGGCTAAATTAAATACAGAGCAAACACAATCACATCTCTATTTCACTAGTAAACTACAAACTTTAATGTATTTTGTTGGGATTGTGGGTGCCCAACTTTTTCACTTCTGATACGATTACGATATCGCAGTTTTGAGTGTTGGAAAGTACCGATGTTGACCCAATGCAATATCAGCACAAGTCATACATACTTTTATTGCTTAGTTTTTAGTGTGGAATGCTAGAAAAGGCTTGATCAAGTTATATTGCACAAACAATAGTCAGCAACAATAGATATTTTTATGTTTCTAGATGTGCAAAGTTGGAAGACAAGTCCCAAAATAGCTACAATTGCAATCATAGCAAAAGGCGGTTTGTCACAGTATTGACTCCACAATTTCCAGAATTTTATTGGGAATAAATTTAATTTTCCTTCCACTTCCCAAATATGTTGCTATATCACATAAAATGTTTTCCCAATCAACAGTATTTATTTGTACATAACTTTATTATGGCAACAGGAAGTAGGAAAGTGTAAAACAGAACAAGATAAGTGACATGCTCATTCTTTTCCACCTTCATCTCCCTGTAAAAGCTGGAGACCTCGTCCTGCCAAACAGCTGAACCGCTGACTGGCCAGCTGGCTAAATGCCCAGAAGAAGATCCATCCCACCTACACAATCAATACCTTCCCCAAGCAAACACAGCTAAAGTTGCACTCCTTAAATGAACTCCATAAACTAACATGGTGGCTCTGACTCATTATATGGTACTACAGTGTTTTATATAAAACATCCCAAAAGACAAGTGGAATAAACATTCTCCGGGAGCTCTAACATTGCACATCCTGGCATGAATAAAAGTAGCAGGTCCATAGTGTTAAGATGCAAGGGGAAGTTGTTCCAGTCGACTGCTCGCTGTTAAAACCCAATGAAATTAATTACATTCATCTTTTGGTACAGTCAATTACCCCCCCTCTCAAGGGAAATGAGACAGTGAAAATAATTACTCTCTCTGTTCCACTTTCTCGTTGATTCTCAGCAGCGGTGCTTGTGTGGCGATCAATATTAGTGTTATATGAATCCTAAGGCTTTTTTCCCACAACAGTTATTCAAATTAATTCAGTCGCCCTACATGTGATCACAATGTCCACAGACAAATGAAAAGGTGAAAATCCCTGCATATTTGCACTACCCTATTGCGACGCCTTTTACTTGAAATATTCCTGAATGGCTTCATGTAGTGCTCACCCTTCAACCTACATAAGACAGGCCAATTAAAACTGTAATTTATGCTTGGATATAAACTCTGACCGTAAACTATAAACTAGATGCCTGTTTTATCGATGATTTCTTATTTTTATGACTGATCATAAAGCTGCCTTATGTGATTCAGCAATGTGACATTCAGTGTGAGGTATCCATGATCTGCTCTCTTTACAAATGGTTGCCTAAACCATATGTAAAAGGTCAAGAAAAATCAAATGCACATAATTTGGGACTTATTTTTTTGGATCACTACGGTGTCCTTGCACACATTTTCCAACACAAACAGTGTTTTCAAAGTGTTTTATTTGACAGAGTAGTGATCTGGTCAGACAACTGAGCTTTTTTGCTAACATGAAAAACATTATGCAAGACTGAAAGCTTAAATTACCCTGACCGCATCACCGAAGCAGGGAACAACATTCCTAAACACATTGTAGTCAGAACTACAATGGAAAGGCTTAGATAACACCATTCATATTTTAGAATGGCCTAGTTAAAGTCCAAACCTAAATCCAAATGGGGGTCTTAGACAGTTTTTTAAAACTGATGTCCAAAGAGACTCTCTACGTAATCTGACTGAGTTTGAGTTGTCTTGAAATAAAAAAATGGGCAAAAACAGCCACGTCAAGATTTGCAAACCTGATGCGAATGCACCTTGCAGTAAAATGTAGTTGTATGATTCAAGAAAGTAGGTTTGAATACAAATCCACGCCTTTCCACATCTTTATTTGTAAAAAGAAATTGTGAAAACCATGAATCTTTTTGTTCCACTTTACAATTATATGCTACTTTGTATTGAGCTGACACTCTAGGTCTAAATAAAATATTTCTAAGTTTTGGAAGGCTCTTCAGATCAGTCTGACCTCTGACTGCTAAACAGTTGGTGTCCAGAACTCAGAGAACACTATCATGGCTCTGAGGAAAATTACCTGGGGCAATCTTGTTGTCATGTGCTGCAGGCCCATCAGGAAGGACGTTTTTGACTTGAAGGAACTCATCCGGTCGGTCTCCTCCGATGATAGTGAACCCAAATCCCAGCGGGCTTTTTTTAAGTGATGTCTGCAAGATGGAACCCTGCAGCTGAGATGGATCCCGAGTGAAACCGCGCAACCCTCTAGCAGGCTCCTCTTCTGTGGAGATACATGGAAAAATGGAAAATAGAGATAGTAAATAGAGAACGCAAAAGGTGGAAACAAATTTGATTCCAACAACACACTCATATAGCAGTTAGGAGGGAGGCCAGATTCCCGTTTTGTTCCGTCAAGGTTATCTTTAACCACACATTTTAATTGTTTACTAAATGACAACATAAACTGTTGCTGTTTTACAAGTCAAACCTGTATTTATGCTTAATTGCAAAACACCCTAATGCCTTGTCCATTTCTCCTTTTAGCATTCCAGAAATTATAACCAGAGAATCACCTCACACTCACACGTCTACTGCGCACATGGTTTGTGTACTGATTGGCCGACGTTCAGTTGAACAGTAAAGGATTTTATTTCAAACTGTGGCCTGTATCACAACAACAATCTTTAGACACAGCTTTTTTATAGACCTACAAACAACACATATATAGTATCACATTTGACATTCCTCAACATATAAATCACTTTTTTCTTTCTGGTTGTATTTGTGAAATCAAATACAAACAAAGTTTTTGTTGTGCCTCAAAAACACCAGCAGACATTTCTAGAAATTCGATGCAAACTTAGTTCAAAATTAAAGTGCATATAGTATATATGTGCACCAGATAATCTTCTCAGTTTACAATTAGGTCCTGATAAAAATAGGTTCTTGTAAAAGAGCAAATGGCCACAGAAGGTTTCTGTAAAATGATGAGCTTCTCTTTAATCTGCCATCTGTCGAATGTCGCTCACTGATAGTAATTATACAAACAATCAAAGAACCCTGAGTTTTAATGCAAGCTCAAACAAATCTTTTATAAAGCTAGTAAACATCCAAACATTTAAACATCAATATGCAAATTGGAAGGCAAGTTGGGGTTAAGTGCCTTGCCGAGGGACACATCGACATGTGGGGAAAGCTGAAATCGAACCTACAACCTTTCGATTTCAAGACGAGCCACAGTGGACCTACTGCTTAAAGACAAATCTGAACCAGTCGTTTATAATATGGAATGACGAGAACAAGCTGTATAACTGAATTTATTGTTGACGGTTGATTTATTATTGATTTTGTCTAATCAATATAGGGTCAAAATAGGTTTAAAAATATGTCATGTTTTTTTTTTCAACTGGGTAAATTTAGAAGTCATTTCCAACTTAATTTTAGCCTGTCCCATTAGGAAACGTGTTCTGATGTGTGTGTTTGGGTTTTTCATTTGACTGAAAAACTCCCACAGTATTTAACTTTAAACCGTCTAAGCCAAATTGGATTGACCTTTGAGAAATTCAAATCTTAGAGTCTGCTCTGTATGCACAGTTTTGCTCCTTTGTGGATTAGAAAAAAATAACAATTGACTCCTTAAAAGACTAAAATAATATGACTCCCCTGCCAATTACCAGTGGTAAACAATTCAATGTCACTTTACGTGAGATAAATCTGTTTTGCTTTCCCTGTAAACTTCATAGCAAGTTTCCCTTGTGATGCAAGGTGTTGATCATATGAGGCAACTTCACAGAAGACAGGAAATAAATGCTACTGGACTATAGGAGAGAGTGGAGAAAGGGAGGACTGATGAGCCAGAAAGAGACAGAAAAGTAATAGAGTTAGCCCTGACACAAAGAGGTGAATCCTAACTAAATCCTAGCCTCCACTTCCCCTGTGCGAGTGCCAGTTATTTGCTGGGTCCCTGCAGGTCGGGCTTCGTCCCTGCCTGGTTCCCACACTGATAGACAGCTCGACATCAATCTCATTACAGGGGCAGCGCAGAGAGGAGTCCTCCCTGCCTCCCACACCACTCTCTCTCAGTGTCGTAGTGTCATGGGATTTTGATTTGCATAACTGCACCGCAATTGGCTCATGGACGTGACTGTTTTTAAAGTGAAAAGCAGAGACAGGTCGAGCAGAATTAAAGCGACACAAACACTCTCAAAGGGCCCGTACACATTTCCAAAGTTCCACAGTCCAGATATTTCTATTGTGTTAAAGATTTAAGTGTTGGATGATGTACCTTTAATATAAAAGCTCGGATTTATTCCATACCAGATTTGCTTTTTTTTTATTTCAAAAAACCAAAAATTTGGTTAGTCAATAAAATCAACTGTACTAATTTAAATATAGAACTTGAATGGACGGACTTTTGAATAACAACCAACATAAACAGTGCTCTTGTTCACCCCAACTTCAGATATAATCATATTAGAGTTTTGTATTCCACACATTCACTGACTTTTCAAGATGACGTGGGAACCCTAAATTTAGCTCTACGGGCCTTACAGCTTGTTTTGATGAATGTTAAAATGTGTCTGCTGCAGGTAAAACGCTCAACCTGCTGAGTCATGTTCACGCTGTGCCAGAAAAACTATTTCCTAAATGATCCCCATTAAAGCAGCATGGACAGAAACCATATCTGGAAAGCAGAGGCTACAAACCAAAGCCGTGTTTACACGGCCCTGATTAAGCTGTGGGCAACAATGGGACAGTCTGTTTTCTCAGGGGGGCGAAGTGATTATGTGAAATGTCTGACAGGATTGTCAGTGCTGTAATTATGGCCTGAGCGCAGTGCCGTGCTCCGCTCCTGTGCCCCGTCGCCATTGTCTGACAGGTCAGCCGAGGCAGCCTCGTCAGAATCGCGCTCGGGAGCCACCTCACGCACGTTCACACTGGCCATTAATTCTCATTAACGAGGGTGGGAAGGTGCAGGGTGGGCAGTTAGAGCTGGAGGCGGTGGCACACAGACTGCAGAGAGACTCAGCTATGGGAGGTGGGATCTGCGCGCAGCAGACTGAGGCGGACAGATCTGTCCGAAGGGTGTCTGAAACACGGAGGCCGGCTTGAATGCTAATACGGACATGCTCTGTGTATGCACACTTGGAGGACGGTAATAGCTCCAACTCCTTTTACAACACGGGGGCCTCCATTTATCAGACTCTAGTGTTTACGGTGCAGCGGGTGATTATATCAGTCAAGCTGCAACATTCCCCACATGTGGGACATGAGAAGTAGCAGAAAGGCAATTTATGACAATAAGTCACACACGACTGCAGTTACCCCTCTGTCCTCCCATCCCTCTTCCCTGGCACCCTTCCTCCGGTCTACAGAGATCTTTAAGCAGCTGTGAATGACAGGGGGCTAAAGCAGCATTCAGAGAGACCTCAGAGCCTTCCCTGTTTCATATCTACTTGTCAAAGTGAATTCTGCCGCCCAGTGAAGCGTCGTTTCATTATTCAAATTGAATATCATAGCTTCCGAGGCTATAAGCTGTTTATCAGCAGCCTGTCAACTGTTAGAACATCCTCAGAAAGACATTTCATCTTAAAGCAGACGGTTAAAGGGCTCTCAGTGTTTGGATAACACACACAATGTGATGTTTTAAGAAGTGCAATGATGGAACATCTGTGTTAACCATGCTGTTGTCCACGCAGGAGTTTATTAGGTAAAGACACAGCAGACTTAAAGCAAAACATGCCAAGTTTTTGCATGTCACTAACTACACTAATCAGCCGGAACATTTTAACAGTTAAAGTAAAAAAAAACCTGAGGATCTCTTACAATTTCCCTTGTGTGGAAAAGAGCAAAAGCGTCTGTCCTTGAAGGTTTTTATTTCAAACATTAAAATGAGGAAGAGGAAGAATTTAAGCAAGTTTGACAAGGCCTGTGGGGGTTCGAGTCCACAGTGATTACTTAACTAAATAGGAGGGTAAAAATACATGCAGCCAGGGCCGGCCCAAGGCTCCATGATGCAGTAAGCAGGGTTTAATTTGGGGCACAAAGTTATTACATACTTATTTACTATCAGTTACAGTGTGTATGAAATGTTCACCACTAATGTTCAGTTCAACATATCAACAAGTTCATTTCAGCCGACTGTGCCTGGGATCTGCTTCTCTTGGTCCTGATCCATACGTAAATCGTGAGCTTTGCGGTCAGGTTCAGCTCTTTCTGCCACATCACTGCAGATGAATCCATAATTTATCCATTACATTTTCTGCTCTATTCCGGACATGAACGCTTGAGGCAGTTTGACCCCGACCTTGAGTTCCCAGTTGGGACTAATGGACAATAATTAGAAGGAGTTTAACATCGGAAAGCAACATAAAGTCTCCTCCACGTGGGCCCACCAAATGCAGGGAAGGATGCAGAGATCAGGTGCAGTGAAGCAGGCTGGGAGGTGGAAGCGCGGGAGTGACAATTTACATTTTCATAATCTGGCTCTGGGAATAAACCTTTAAAAACTGCTTTAAAAACAGAAATGCATGCTCATAAAAACATGCTAAAAACATGAAATAACTTAGAGCAGTCAGATGCAATTCTCTCTCACGTCATGTTTTCTCTATAGTTCTTCAAAAACAAGATGCAAATAAACAATTTCACTTTCAGTTCAGCTCCTTTCTGAACAGGCAGTGGATATTCTAACCTCCTTATTTAAGCAGTAACTGAACTAACTTTCCTAAACCACTAAAAATTTTTGCCAGAAAACACGATAGTGCAAGTGGCATTTGATAGTTAGTTTGCTTAGATTTTAATATCTCATCAAGGGCACTCCCACCTAAATCCTTGTGGATTTTCTACTTTTAAGAAGGACATAACCAAGGTTTCATCTGATAGAAGATTCTTTGTAAGAGCAGATAAAAGGTCAGCATTTTTTTTGCTGAGAGTTTTACCTGAGGGTGCGGCTGCTGGTGGCTGAACTGCAGTGGGTGTGTCGTCACTCAGCTTCCTTTTTGCTTCCATCACCGGATTTTCAAACTGGGTCTTCTGGTTGATGTGGCTGCACAGGGGATAGGAAATAACGTTATGTTACAAGAACAGCAAATAGGACAAAATACAGAGTAATGATTGAATATACATCCCAAATAATTGCACATTTGTCTCCTTAATTTTGAGAAAAGATCTTAACTGATAGTCAGTTACACAGATATGTATCTAAAAACTAAAATTTCACTCATTCAATCCCTCTGTTCTCTCTATCTGGCTAGTCTACAGACAGAAAGTCTCCACTGTTGTTGCTACTGTCTGATGATGATGCAAAGCTGTGATTTGACTATGCGGGGCGTATCCTGAGCTGGCCGCGATGTCACAGCTCTAAACATGTAAACAGCATGTGCTGTGCACACCCAAACATGCCAGAACCAAAAGTACTAAAGGCAAAGATATTAAATAAATAGCAGCTCATTTACAAGGTACAGCACACTTCACTTTTATCACACAAACATAATTTAAATAGTTTTAGGAAGGACGCAAAGCTGTGGTTTATTTTGACGTGCAAAGTTTTCTTTAGGATTATCACTTTAAGAAAGTGTTTGAGATAAAAACAAGAGTTTTAAAGGCTTTTTGGACAGATTTAAACATTTGAGTTACACTTTTTGAAGCAAACAATCTGCAGAGAAATAAGAGAAGGGAAAAGAAGTGCCTGGAAAAAATTTCCAAGAAATAAAATCTTTCACAGCCAAAAAAAAAACAAAAAAAAACTTTGCAGATCTTTATCCAAATTGTAAGGTCAAAAATGACAACCTGGACAGTTAAGAGAGTAAAGAATGCTGAAATCACTTAATATAATATAAAGAAGTGAAAAGAGTGAAATGAGGACACACTGTTCTTCCATTTTACCCTGAGAACAATCTGTTCTGACCCTGAGTTGGGTGATAAGGAGGTGGACAAGCGATACTGATGTGGGCAGATGTCTTTAAGGACGAGCTGGATGATTTCGAGATGACGATGGACCAAGAATCTCCCGACCTGTGCTGTCATTTCCTGGAAGATTCAGTACCTTGGAGAAGTATCCAAACCCTTTTAACGTTTCTCACATTTGGTCACGTTACAACTACAAACGTCCATGTGTTTTACTGAAATTGTTTGTTACAATGTAAAGCAGAAAGAAAAAGTTATGAGTTTTTTGCAAACAAAAATGTAAAAATAATTAATAATTAAAATAAGTAAAATGTGGATTTGCATTCAACTAAAGCTGTTTTGCTGGAAGAACTTAAGGGTGTGTTTTTACCAGCTTTACTCCTCTAGAGGCTAAAATTTTGGCCCATTGTTTGCAAAATAACTAAAGTTTAAAAGCTTGATGGAACATCAGTGTTAATTTAAATTTACAGATTGACTACCGGGATGTGGTTAGCTGCCTTGAATGGTTTGAAATTAAACATACTACAGTCGCTCTAGATATGTTCAAAGTTTGTTCTACAAACTGACGTTGTTTTAAAGTCTCCCTGACATTATGCCTGACCTGTCTGCCGTGTTCTTCGTCTTCCTGATGATCTTTGCGCTCTCTAATCTTCTCAAACAAATATCTGAGGCGTTCAGTATTTATACTGAGATTAAAATACACATACATTTGGCAGCGCTGTGAATTCTGAAGGTCAATTACTTTTCTGGAGTTCCTCATGAAACCTAAATACAAATGCATACCAAACCTTCCATTTTTTATTTGTAAAACAAAATGATCGACCGGTTCACAAATATGCCCTATTTTGTGATCTGTCACATAAAATACCTTAAAAAGCACAGCTGTTTGTGGATGTTGCATGAGAAAATGTGGAACTGAGTCTGTAAAAGTGAATTTTTGCAATTAAAAGTGCTTTTCTGAAGCAGAGCTACTGGAAGAACAACATCTTTATGTTGGTCTTTTGGCTCAAGAAGAATCCAGAGGACATAGAAGCAGCATGGTCCATTCAGATGCAGCTCTAAAAAAAACTAAGTCTACACCGATATTCACATTGGGATGAATTTCCGTAGATGTCCCACTCAAGTGAACTTTGGCAAAATCTTTCTCGAATGTAAAATGTTTCTGCTCATGACTCTTCTCAGACATATAAGCAGAAACAGGTCATGTCTTCTTGCCCCAACATTAGGTTGGAATATTTTATTTCTTGTGCTAAAGTCTTATCTTTGTATTTACGTTATGTCTTTATTTCACTTATGTTTACAAGCTCTGTGTATAATAGAGGGTTCTTTGAAGGCCATCTGACAAAGCTTGGGTCTGCAGCTGCAAGGATTAGATAAACAGAAGTCAGATCTCACAGCAACCTGCTGAGGACTTAGTTCTCACAGCATGTCTTTTTTTTTTTTGCACTTCTTCTGTCCTGATGTATAAAAGAAGTAAATACAGCTGTAAGTCAGAGCCGACACCGATGGAGAATTTCAGACACACTGCTTTCTTCTTGTACAAGATATTAAACAAACATAACTGAGTGCTTCTCACCTTTAACGGTGCTTAGATAACTCCATTTTTTAGACTCTGTACACAAACAATTAATCAATTATCAAACTAATAGACGAGTATTCCAATGATTGTTTGATTATGGTTAATCTGAATACTTGTTTCAGCCCTAACAGGGGTGTAATTAGTTTTTTCACATCTGACTGAGGCCTCGAACTCATCGGAGAGAAGCGGTGTTACTCCCTGGATTAAACCCAGGATGTCTGACGGGAATCTGCTTTGTGTTTTCAAACACTTGCGGGTAAACTGAAATATTTCTAGGTCCTTGGTGAAGACCCAATCTTTTTGTTTTTGTTTTGTTTGTTTTTTTCCATCATGTTTTGTAAATCCCTAAAATTAAAACAAGATCTGTGTTATTTTTTAAAAAGACTGTAGCTCATCTGCATAATGAGCTTGAAAAGGCAGAAATCCCAGCCATGACACTGCACGGTGAATCAGTCACATGCTGAGACGCCGATGCTATACGCTGTGTGTGTGCCTTCAACACAAAGCGCTCTTGCTGTGTATGACTCATGCACAGAGATGCCCAGCCCATTAAGTCTGAGGAGATAAACACCCCCCACCTCCCTCAAACCCCAACTCACACCCCTGTTTCAGTCATTTCCCAGTTCACCATCTCACTTTCTCACTCTCCGGTTGACACGCCTCGCAATTCGGGGGAAATAATTGGACTTGGTGTCACATCGTGGTCGTTTATTTGGAATAAAAAATAGCCGGACGAGAAAAGGACGGTGGCAGAGGAGTGAGTGGCTCTCAGTGACCCTCCAGCATAAACCGGCATAATGATTTCCCCCGTGCCCGCACGTCTCTGCCTCTTTCTACGCAGTAATGGGACTAAAACGAAACAACGTCCTCTTGTTTACACTCTCCATCAGAACGGGATCTCTCTGCTGTTTCCCTCTCTGGGACCCCAGAACCTTCATTGTCTGCTACATTCTCTAGATTCTCTCTTTCACATACAAAGACAAAGCTCTAAAGCAGAGATGTGGTTAATTGTTCCCTGCAGGCCTGCGGAAAAATCCAGTTTGAAAACCAGCTTAGGTTAACCGCATCCCATTGTGTACGGGGTTAACACCAGATTTAATAAATAAGCTCATTTGGACTTCACAGTAGTAGCTGTGTTTTTATTGACCTTAAGATTGAGCAAATTGGAATTTCTAAAACACATTTGTTTAATAGAAACAAAACGATTTTTAATAAAAAGTTTTTGTGCTAGGCTGATGTTGTTCTTCAGCTATATCAAAGTCAATGTATTTCACAAAACTGAAATGGAGACACTTTTTTCCCCCCATCATATAAGTCATGTGATCAACAACTAGATGTTACTGCTGGAGAAAAAGATGAAAAAGAAGACGTGGTGCAGCATGTTTTTTAATGACTTATTGCTTGAATTGGATTTTTAATTGCTTCTTATTTAATGGAAACAGCTCAACTTCAAAATTGTGCTTTTTACACATTAGCAGAGTATCAACAAAGTCTCTGTGTACCTTTGTAATGGAAATGCAGCTAGTAACAACAGCTGGAAGCAATCTAAACTAATGAAAGAGACCTGATTTGGCCCAACAGTTGTAAAAGGATGCACACAGGTGCAGCTTTTCTTAAAAAGTCAGATTGGGAGCATGCCGTTAGCTATTTCATCTACATCAGCCTTGATTCACAGCTGCAGCCCTTTGGGTTCCCTCCTCAAACCCCTGAACAGAACAGAACAGGGTTTTACTCACTCAACATAGTAGGTGCCAAACTGGGGGTCCTCAATCTTCTCCCAGCCATAGGGAAGCTCTGAGGGGGCAGAAGAGACAGGTAGAGGGGCAATAAATCAGCTGCAACATAAACAACAGGGGTGGTGCAGCCACAAAAAAAAAAGAGGTTGTCTTTATTCAGATCCATGTGTTCACTGATTCATACACCCAGTGAAGTCAGTGAGGAGTGTGAGCTGTTAAATGAAATTTGAGTATAGAGGAGACTGGAGAGATGGACGGACAGAGTGGGTAGATGGATGGATAAATTAATGGATGGACATACAGCTGCACAGTGGATTTCCATTTTCCATCAAATGAGGAAGAGTACACCCCAACGTCCACACATTCTCAAACAATACCAAATCCCCTCCCTCTCTCTCTCTTCCTCTGCTGGTGCTTACTGTATGTGTGCAACATCCTGACTTTCCACAACTGTCTGACACAACACATGCAGAGCAGAGGGGATCTTTACGCAAGAGAGGGCAGGAGAAAATTGCCTTTTGAGAGATGCTGCACTGATTAGCTCTCTGCGTGTGTCCGTGGAGCCGTTGAGGGAAGACAGGCAGACGGGAGGTTTGAGCTGTGTCACCAGCAAGGCTGCGAACGGGGCCGCTCGGCTGCTCAGCCTCCGTCTGTTGGCCTGCGCCAACAGACGCAGGCCAAAAGACGCGCATCTCTGCGCATCTCTGCGGAGGCGCAGAGATGGGGATCTCTCTCTCGGGGAGAGAGATCCCCATCTCTCTCCCCGAGAGATGGGGATCGCGAGCAGATTGCCATGTGTGACGGCAAGTTGCAAAGATGCGAGTAGAGACGCAGAAACTCACCTCCTTCAATGCACTTCTCTGGAGGCTTGGCTTTCTTGGCAAGACGGGGGTCTAGCCAGGTGGTGGTCTTTGTGTTGTGACTAATAATACAAACAAAAGAGAGAAAGATTCATATTTTAGCTACTTAAACTTTTGTAATTGCTCATTCGGGAAGCTTTTAACAATACCTGTTAAAATGTTAACAATGCTCAGAGGCTTTCAAGTGCAAGATAGCGCAAGAGTCAAGAGAGAAGAAAAGGAATGGCTGAGCCACTGTAGAGATCATAAAAAGCAGAAAAGAGAGAGCAGGTCAAGGGTGGTGAGCCCCATTTAGCCTGTTGTTTCTCTCACTGGCAGAATGAGCTATTGATTTAGCAGCAAACAGGAGCACCTGGCTCTCTGAGGCTCGGCATTGACTGCTCGCCACTCTAACGGGCCTGGTAAACAATGCTGGCCTGCTGCTTTCAGTGTCAGCCAGCAAACTCTACATCAAACACGGGGGAAACGAGGGGAAAGAAAACTTAATTATGAAAAATGTAGCTGCCATCGCTGAGAATTCAAGTGGTCAAAAGGATCTGCACCAAGTTAACTAGATAAAAAAAAAAAACAAACACTGAGGTAAAATGAAACGGTTTTATTTTATTAGACTACTAAATAGTTTATTAAACAATAAATAAAAATGATACTAACAATAATATATGTCAACATAACCAAATCTAGCACTTCCCTACAGCTAGTTATCCAATTATTTTATTGTTGATGCACAGAGAAGAGAAATTGTGAGGTTTACATGCACAGGCATATTAAATGTAGAATTAAATTTGGAGGAATTATTGTGCAGAATAACTATTCTACCTCCATGTGCCCTGTGTAGTAAGATTGTGAGTCTGATAAGCAAATGCACCTAATTAGCCAGACTATAAAGCCACATATAGCTTGTCAACAACGGTCAGTGTGAAGGAATCTAATGCTTCCAGGTAAACGGCTGTGATGTCTCAGAATATGATCAGAACTTGATAAAGTAACACAAGTAAAGACCTGAACGCACCATGGCTCCAACATAACCGACTGTAAAAATTAGAAAACTCTGAATTTAGTTTTAAAGGTAGTAGAATGATGTTACCGCTTATCTAAACAACAAAGAAAATTAGGATGATAAATGCAAAAATACATAAATATGTCTTTTGATGTGGTCGTAGAGTGGCTCAGTGGCAGTGAAGGCACTGAAAAATGTACTTGACATATAAAGGTTATATTCATCAATAAGGCTTTCCTCTGTTGGATTCAAGACCATGGGACATCTACTGTACATAAATGCCTCTCTGTCCGTCTTTCTGTGAAGTAACTGACAAAGATGATAAAGATTAAAACGGTTCTTCCCATTGACCATTGAGTGATACAGTCACCTCATGGCCACTGGTGTCAAAAATAAAAATAAAAACAAGAAAAGGTGGATTTTGATGGAAGACAGAATTGTCTGAAATTTATATTGTGTTTCTGCTACATTTCAATAGGACTTATTGCATCAAAAAGTCAAATTTTTATAACATTTTTCTGGGTTAAGTAAAAAAGGAGTCAATTACAGGAAAAAGCCACGAGAAAGGGCTAGGGTTACATTAATGTAAGGTCTGTACGGTCCGTTGGTTGTCTATTTTCTATCATGACAAGAAACATTCCCAAAGATTGAGAAAATAATTAGAAGGACATTTCAGGGGATTGCCACATTTTAGGCCATCACACACAGCTGGCGACTCGACCCAGTTAGGAGTTAGATTAAAGTGCCCACCTGACTGATCTCCAGGCTGTGTGACACATCATTAAATCAGGTTTTAAACCATTCAAATGTAACTTTAGAAAATATTAATGACTTTAAAAGCAACTTGTGCACCTTTTGCACCTTAAAAGCAAAAAGTGGAAAGAGGAATGCTGTGGTAAGGACTCGTTTTCAGAACTTTCCACAATGGTCAACACAGAAATGAAAGAAAAACTGGGAGAGCAGGAAGTGGAGCTAACAGAGATAAACACAGAGGTGTTATAAAAACAAGGAGGACGAGTGCCAGCAGAAAGGCTACTTACTCTATGAAATAGACCATGCCAGTCTCTGTGTAGGCCATTTCCCAGTTCTTAGGCAAAGGCTCTTGACTTTCATCCAGAGTGTTCCAGACACGCATGTCCATGGCTCCTGCTGACTGGTTGTAGCTGGGGACAGTCTTCCTCCAGTCTGCCTTGTCCTTGTGCTCTGCATCCCGGCAGGAAGACAGAGACATGGGCACAGAGACAGTGATAGGAATGGGATGGGAGTAGGGGTGTGGGAGGTGATAGAAGGAGAAAGAGATAGGTGGTGAGATTGTGGCGCCATTGGAGCTCGTCTGGGCTCCTTGCATGTCTCTCTGTTGCTGCTGCCGCCGCTCGGACTGCTTTCCCCCTCAACACAGTGTGGACGCTTACATCAACAGGAGTTATAGGGGTTGAGAGAGAGAGAGCGAAAGCGAGAGAGGGAGACACAGAGAGTGTACGGGAAGAGGAAGAAAGAACCACAACTGCCATAGGATTTGCATGTCAGCGAGGATGTGCTGCCTCGGAGGCAAGGGCAGAACGCTTCAGCTCAACCAGGAGCGCCACATCTCTGCTCTGTTAGTATCACACTGCTGCTTTGTGTGTGTGTGTGTATGTGTGTTTGCATGTGTGCATTTGCCTAGTCTGCATGCAAGAGGGTCTTATCTCAGGTTTCCATCTGGCTCTGTGTGACCTTGCTTTAACATGACATTGAATGTTCATTCTGTTTGGCAGGACTGAGTGAATGGCATAAAGCAGAAAGTGATGGCTGTCGACTGCAGGAAGTCAAGATCTTTTTTGTGTCAAAGCTGGGGCCTTTTTTAATAGCGGAACCATGGAGGTTTTTCTGCACTGAGATTTCTTTTGTTCTTTTTTTTTTTTTTTAATCCGTCTTGATGCAAACATAGCACCGTAGGTCACAGTGGGTTTAGGCCCTTGCGGAGAAACATGAAGACAATCAGTGACAATGTGAGCCTCATAAAACTGACATGAATTCTAAAGAACCACAAAGGAAAAATGGGACTCGCAGTAATGGCTGGGTTGAACTGCCTTTAAGGCATCGCAACGCTGTGTGTGAGTACCAAGCCATCTACATGACGACACAGGGATGGTTTCAGAGTTTGAAGAACCATTAATCTTCATCTGATGGCATATTCTCAGCTGGCAGTCACGGTGGCATCAATAAGCGCTGAGTCTTAACTCATTTCAACATTTTTGCTAGGAGGGTAATGAGATCTTACAACATTAAATGGCTCCAATCTTTGGCAACATAATGGCAACAACATCCTGTTGTTGCCATTATGTGACAACATTATGTCACATAATGTCACATTTAAATGCGAGTTTTCATTATGAGCCATGGAGATGAAAATTAGTTATGTTGTATTTGAAGACATTTAAAAGTATTAAAAGAAGTAGTGGTTGGGTTTTTGTCAACATTCTAACCCTTACCTAGCATCATGGGATATGGATCTTCCTGGTGTTTTCTGAACATGTTCAGACCCATAATTCACTGGAGGGAGTTATGGTGTCCGTTCTGGTAAGTGAATGAATTGGGATCAGATCTGCCAACATCCCTCTCAATGTTGGCAGTGAGAGAGATGAAGGGGTTTTCCTCATGTGCCTGTTGGACGGATGTGGCTGGTAGAGATCTCAAAAACCTGGGCTGAGTCGAGTTTGAATTTCGTCATCTCTAGTACAAAATATAGACTCAAAAAATCTGAACTGATTATTTCAGAATGAACAAAGACTCTTAAAAGCACATTTTAAGTGGGCATTAAAATCTTTCTGATTTCGATTGAAGGACAGATCACTAATCATTATGTGCACCATGTCGGGACATCCTTCAGAAAAGGACAGCCAATCTCTACCTCAGAGATTAGTTGCCCTCAGAGATGTTTTGGCAACATATCTGCTTAACATGGAGGTGATTAGCTGACCTTGCATGATAACAGCAAATAGAAACAACTTTGTAGAAAAAAAAGGACAAAAAAGTTAGCAGTATAAGAAAGTAAGCGCAGCTATGCTAAAAAAAATAATAAAAAAACTACAAGCGCTGCAAAAGCTGAAAAATAAGAAAAGACAGATGGGTTTCTCACCTCCCACACCATTAACCATAGGAGGTCTTTCTTCTTCCTCCTCCTCCTCTGGAGCCGTGCTGTCCATTCTGTCCATCTTACTGACTGAGGTCGTACGTTTCCGCTGGACCTCCGTGTCAAATTCTTCGTCAAACAGAACCTGGTCCACCAAGTCTGGCTGTACAGGGCTGGGCTCTGCGGGGGGTTTAGGGGTCCCATAGTAGTTACCTGGATGGAAGCAGAGACAGTAGGTTGTATTATTTGAATATTTAGTGTTTTCAAGTGAAAATTACGCAGTCACTGACATAAAACAATGAATTATGTAATAATCTACATCAAACTTCAATCTTGCAGTTGGAAAAAAGAAAAAAAAAACATTTAAATTCAGATTAAAATGATACACTGGTTGGTATTGGTCAAACTGCTGTTTGCTGACACAAGAACAAAGCCCAAAAACTGAAAGGTCATCCATGAAGAGGCAGGATAATAAAGTTCTTTTTATTGGCTGTGATATTGTAATAGAATCAAATAAATGCATTACCTACTCAGAATGCTAATAAGTGCTGCAGAAGTGTTGTAATCACCCATTTAATTTGGGTATATGAAAGCAGAGAAACAGCTAAAACATGCAGGACAGTGAGACTGAAAACCACTGAAATGTGAGAACTTCTGTTTCGCAACTGGAGCTTGAATAAAACAAAGTGATGCAACAGAGCAATTGATCCCAAACATGTATGTTAAACAAAAACATATTTTCCATCCCAATCAACATCCAAACTAAATTCACTGACAGGTTGCTAATGGACAGTAACTGGACAGGAAAACAAAACACTCTCTACTTATCACTCTTTTATTCCTCCACAATAAAGTGAAAGTGGCGTAACACTGCACAATAATCTATATGTGAGAGTGGGACTTTTCATTGTAATTTCTTATGAAATGTCTTATTCTTTCATCTTTATTTTAAGTTTCCTGCCTAGAAATATTGTCTGCAGGAATTGCAAATATAGAGATGTAATAAGATACACTATTAAAACATGGGAACGGCTATCTTCACTTCACAGTGTGCAACAGAACTGAAAGACAACTATAGATAGAGAATTACTTTGTGGATCGCATGTAAAGAACCAATTTTAACTGAAGTGCAGGAGATCAGCGGACTGTTTTCAAAGCACAATGGAGTCTGAATCTTAGCAGGGAGTCTAGTTCACAGCTACAAATCATATCTGTCAGAGTTGCACTAGTTCAAAGAAAATGAGGCCAAGGTTTTGGGTTTTCTTTTTTCACGTTTGCCGTCATGTCTCTCAGATTTTGGAACAATCTTCAAGTTAAGAGGAAAAAGCAATTCGGTTTTAGCTCCATGTGTTTAATCGGTCCCACACCAGATCTATCCGCTCTCTGGTTTCTCATCTGTGGCAGGAACCAACTGTGATGAAGAAACTTTCCCAAATGTAATTTATTTTAACTGTCCTTGTTCCATTTACTTCTTGCGTTTTCAGGGTATCCTTACTTCATTTATGCAAATATTGCCTCACAAGATTCTAGATTGGCCCTTTAAGTCCATCAGCTTGGGTTGCTGTCATGTTGGCGCCTCAGGCATCAAACAGTGCTACTCTACAGAGCGAGGCTTTGTCTTTTACCCAGCTTTAGGAGCGAGATGACCCACTTTACCACTCGCCACCTTTTCCCCCTAAGCAGAGGAATAATACATAACACAAAGCAAGAATTTAAAGGCATAAGAGGTGAGAATAATGGTGAAAAGGTATAGTAAAATGATGGAGATGCACTGGTTGTTGTCTGTATGTGGTTATATAACCTACTTGTGTGCTTGGGGTTCTAATTGAAATTGAAAGTTTTATGCCCCATGAGTAAGTCTACTTGGGGAATTTTGAGTTATTTACAGATTCTGAAAGTGTGGATTCTAAGTTTTACACTGACGTCCAACGCATGAAAATTAATGTAATCAAGAAGACATGACTATTTGAATGTTGGCACTCAGGAAACCAGATTTCTGAGAAAACAGTCCTGTTGCTCCCTAAACCTGATGAGCAACCTGGGTGTGTTAAAGGCTATTCATTTACATTACTTTGCATTAATCCTGCCTCCCAGCACTGATTTCAACAGTCTTCAGTCAGAGGCATCTTCAGATTTGCTGCTTACCTGACCTCTAACAGAGAACTTCTCTAACCATTTCTATTACCATCCATGACTCAACTAAGGTTGAATTTCTTTGCAATTTTCTGAGTGCAATACCAGATGAAGTTCTTTTTAGGCTTTTAGCATCTATAACAACTGAATGTATGCTTTATTAATATCAGAATAAATAACATAAAAAGATTTTACACATGAATGCAAGATCCATCAATTCAAATTCTGATCTAATGAACCAACAATCAACCAGGAAATGCAATAAATTAGAGAGTCTTGCTAAACAATACATCATCATTGAGTCACATAATCACATTAATCCACATTTTAATCCACAAATAATTATGTGAGAAGTATTAAATCCTTTACCAGGTTGGTAATTAACAGGAAGCCTAATGACGGAATGCAAAATGAGGGAGTTGAGTTCGAGTGCTAATCTGTTCTGTTCACTCTGTAGCTCCAGAAGCTCTCACATAAAACATACACGTAGCCCATGTAAGAGCCCATTAGCAGGAAGCTGAGAGATGGAGGCCACAATAAGGAAGTGCAGTGAGATGGATCGCATAGTAATTACACCGTACTAATGAGCCGCAATATGAAAAGCAGCCATTGTTGAGGAGATATAACATTGTCCAGCAAGGATGCAAAACAGTACAATCACAAAACAAAACAGAAAAAAACCTAAGAGGCTGAATTTTGAAGTTTTATATGAGGATCCGATTGTGATGTGAGTTGGAAACTCTCATTATCTCCAATTGGGCTCTAATGTGACAAAACGTCTAGACTTGCTTTTGATCTAGACGCCGCGCATCATAAATCACATCAAAGATTCCAACCAGCTCTCCTATAATAAGGGTTTGAGTTTATTGTGAAAAACAACCAAAAAAAAAGGAAAGATCAAACCCATGGAAACAAGTATGACTTTAAAGGATTTTCACTAAAAGTAAAAATGGGAGCTAAATTATAGTAAACACAAAGGATCATAAATCAACACAGAAAGAGTTTAGTGAAAGAACACCATGCTAAAAAAACATAAATCAGCACCGATTCATAAGGGCTGATCTTGTCATTACTGAAACTGATTAAACTCTGATTTACAGTTCAGTTAATCTAAGACCTGATGATCTAATCTGGACAGCCAGCCAGTGTGAGACTATGTTAACCTATAGCCTGATGTTAATCACTATTATGTGAGGTCCAACATGTGAAAAGCAAAAACACTTGAGTTTTATTTGAAAGGTATATATTTTGGTTGTAACAAGCCTTTTGCAAAAATCCCAGCTTTAGCTCTTAGATTATTCTGCAAAGTAATAAAATTATACCAAACAAAACATAAATTCCCTGTAAAGAGATTTCTTAGCTGAACCTTTATATCACTGTCCTGACATTTAATCACTAGAGGACTTTATTTTAGCACGCTGTCGTCAATACTTCAAAGACAAAGGAAAAAAATCAACTTTTTGGGCGAATTGCTTAAAAAAGAGGCAGATGTAATGGAAATCATTGCGTCTTGTGTTAGTAGCAGTTCCTTTTAAAGTTTGCAGTCATAATTACTTTGCTTCAAAATTGCCTTGCATGAAAGGAAACTGCTGCCAATTATATTGTACCTGAAATAATATTTCACCAGATTATTCCAAAGTTTGAGGGTAAAAAGTCTTAGAGCAGAGCTACTCAAAATCAAATCTCAAGGGCCAAAAATACATTTTTCAATTAGTGAAAAGTCAATTTATGATAGTCGGTCAAGCCACACTTCAACATACAGTCATACTCATATCGAAATGTCAGAAAAATAATCTACTGTTTCCACTCTGAGTGAGTACTCTGTTGGTTTTTGTTGTTGTGTCACAGATGACACAGGGAAGTAAACAAGGAAGAATCCTGCTTTTAGTTTGATAAGATGATCTTCATGCAACTTTTTTGTTGTTTGTAATTCAGAGCTTTGAGAAAATGTTTCGTCAATGTGTTTGTGCTTGCTCTCATAATGTTGTTTCAGATGAAAAACTTTTATTGTGCTCATGGTCTCCTGGTAAATTAAGTACATCACATTTGTGCTGGTTGGAAGAAGAGTAAACACATAAAAATATTGGCAATTTTTCCTTTTGCAGCGAATTTGGAGCGTGCCATGTTGTTCCAATCTATGCTCCTACTCCCAAGAAAGTGCGAACTAATGAACTGTTTCAAAAGTGAAAGTAAAAAGATGCAGTTGTAATGTTCTGATGACGCTGTGACAGACATGGAGGTTCCCGCTTGTTCTGGGTGTCATTTATTGGCCACCCTATTGGTTTCACACCAGTTTGGTTTGGAAACGTATATACAGTTAAAAAAATAATGTAAAATCACAGCCTGGTGGCCACAAATATGTTGCTTGCAGGCCGACATGTACTTCTGGAAGAATCTATTTGTGACAATAAATGGCAGCAAAAATCCACTTTTGTTTGTAAAAGCATCACATTTTGCAAAAAGCTTTGTTTGTCTGTTTTTCTTAATTTGTTTCTCTCTTTCACTTCCTTGAATCCGGCTTAAATGACTCTAAAAGAACTTGTTCTGAAGCTTAAGTGATGCAGATGTTCACCACCTGGTCATAACGGCAAACAGCTCACTTCAAAACAATATGTTTCTGGAAAGGTAATATAAAATATTATGGGTTTATGGCATGGGTGTGGTCTTCTCTGTTTTATTGTGCTGTTTGCAATAAAAGTGGTTAGTGTCTATATTAGGTACATTGGCATGCTTTTACATATTAATAATGCTGACTGCCTTTCGCAAGAGTAGAAGAGAGTAAGGAAACACTGACTTAATCAGTTCCTCATGTTTTTCTGCCTCATTAATGACCATTATTGCAAAAGAAGTAAAAGTGATTTATATGAGCCCAATGGGAAAGTCAGTGTGACCACCTCTTTACAGGCTCCTTGGGATCAATGTGTGGTTCAGTTTAAAAAAACCAAAAGAAAATGAGAGAAAAGCCAGTGAGCCAATCATCCCAACAGCTCCCCGTAACCATGTTTTCCTGGCAAAAATAGACACTTGTTGATCGGAGGAAAGTGACTCACCCACTGATGTTGTGTTCTACTACAAACAAAAAACAACAAACAACAATGAGAAAGAAAAAAAAAAAAATCTGAAGACCTGCTGTTCGTTCTAGAAACAGACTGATCGAATAACTGAACATAGAATTTGATTATTTAAGAAAAAAACTGCGAGTAAAGCAAAGCAAAGAGAGGGACGTTCGCTTTAAAGCCAGCAGAGAACAGCTGATGCAGACATCAGAGTTCATCGCAGTGGGACGTCATCGACAGCTTATGTCATTTCGGTTTTGTTTTCCTTCCTACTACGGGTGGCAAATCGACAAGTGATGGTTTTGTCAGAGGTAAAACGCAGCGGAGCCAGTTGTGCTCACAGGGCTGATCATGTCAGCGGGGCGTTTTTACATTATAGCTCTTAGTGGGTGGGTGGTGAATGATGGCTGGACAGCGTAAAGCAAATTTGTTTTTCGTTTTATCAGTTTGAGCTACCACTAGCGCAGCTGTTCACCCATGCTGCCTGGGTGTGAACCCTGCAAGAAGGAAGTGTTTTTATGTGAGTGAGAGATCTGCTTTCTCTAAGCTGTAATATTCACCATTAGGGCTCGTGATCATCAGTGGGAAAGAATGTCTGTTCCATGTTCATGAGACAGTATTGATGTCATGCCATCTGTTTTACTCAACAGCTGACCCTATATCTCATGCTCGGCTTCTGAGATTGAGCAAAACCGAGACCAAAAATATGAGATAAATTTCAGTAATAGAAAGAAAAAAAAATATAATTGCAAATGGTGTCAAAGAGCTGTGTTAACATCTGTACGTCTCTCTTCACATCACTGCTGGAGTAAACCCTGACATCGAAATTCTGCCACAACATGGATGGCCTTTCCAAGATATTTGAGATGTCTTTTTCATGGCACCAAGAACATATTTGCCTCAACAACACATGATGCTTCATAATGGGAGTTCCCAAACTATTTTGACCAAAGACCTAACTTCCTTGAAAGGAAACTGTGGGTCATTAGTTGCATTTTTGGGTGACAAACTGCTCATGTCTCTATGGTTATGTTCACACAGCAGAAAAAAATCAGCTCTTTTTCCTCCCTTGTGTCTTATATCCAAGTTTTCTACTGCAGTCTGGGTGACCCTACTCCAATCTTTTCTCTCCCCCAAAAAATCAGATCTGTGCCACTTCCATATGTGGAAAAAATTTGGATATGTATTTAATTGTTTTCAAAGTGTATGCTGTCTGAATGGTCATGTTGCATTTTTCTGGCTGTTATGTGAGATGTGCACCACAATTCTGCACCAGAGGAAGCCAGATGTGGTAAATCAGGATGTAAACAATGGCTGAAAATTATGATTATGAATGGATGAAATTAGTCACTGAAGTGCATCACATCACACCACTCCTGGCTCTGACTTCGCATCCAAACAGACTTCTCTACAGAGATTGGAGTCAATGCTCCACAAAAAGCCATTGCTAGTGGAGGTGATTTCTTTTTCTTATCTTCCTTCTTGCTTATGATACTGTACTGTGTCTTTATAGCTGAATAACTTTAAATCAATCCGTTATTATTTCCATAAATGCGCTGCTGTGACGTCTACATTCTTGTTCTCCGCATGCAGGTCGCTTTGGGGACGTAAATTGTCCACACATAAGTTTCAATGCAGTCTGGTTTAATTAGTAGTATGAATGACGCAAAAAAACAAAGCAAAACAAAAAACTGGATTTCAACAAAAAAAAAAAAAAATTGGAATTGACCATCAACTGGCTACTTTAAAAGCGAACGTATGTTAATAAGGTGGCGTCTGTTTTTCTTTTGAAACTTCATTGTTGTGGATTAGTGACTTGACCATCTTGCCACATCTTTACCCTCTGACCCGTTTTGTGATGCATTAAAAAGTTTTAAAAAAATATAGGATGGATATAAAGACCTTGATTGCAAGCTGTGTGGATTATTAGCAAACATTTATTGCAGTCCAAGCAATTCTTTCCAGTATAACATATGCACTGCATGGCAAATAATGATAAATTTGGGATAAATGTTGCTGAGCCCTTTACACTGAACCCTCATTAACCAGTAAGGAAAGCCTCCTGCTCCCCTGGGTGAGACTGGCAGCCAGTGAGGCCAGTGCCCTAGGCGGGTGAAGTCCGTCTTGTTTTCTGGCCCTGGCACAGCCTCCAACCCTGCTTGGCATGAGTACCAGCACTTCACAAGCCAGCCTTGTAAACGCTGCGTTCCTCTGCTCTCTGTCCTTGTGTAGAGTTTAGTTTCAGCTGCCTCTCATGAATGAACTTTCCTTTCAGTTTATACTCATTCTGCTTGTATAAAGTCACACAAAATGAATCATCATCCTTAATTTTAATGTTTTTCCTTTGTTTGCACATGCTCTCAACTTTTCTTTAATTTAGTCTTTTCTCCTTCAATTTGCTTTTTTTTTGCCTCATTTCGTGCAGCTATGCAAGTTTCATGCTTTCTGTTGCAGAGTCCCTAATGATTGTTTTAATCTATGAAAGCCCTTTTAGCAAATTCTTGGAAGTGAGGCTCAGATGCCAACACATCAACCTTTTCACCCTTGATGCTGAGTGAATTTTGGCCCAGTACCCTGTGTTTCTGTAATCCACAGACATGCAGCTTTGCCACAAAACCTATAAAACCCTTAAATTCCCCAAAATTAAACAATTGCAAACAGCAAAACAAGGACACACATTTTTGAAACTCTGTAATTGTCAAAGGAACCAAGTTATTCATGAGTCAAAGTTGGATTCATAATTTTTCTAGGAGCTATTAATCTGGCAGTCAAGCCAGTCAAGACTATGATGCATGCAGGTAGCAAAGACTAACAAAGGGTTCCTAATGCAGGAGAGAAGTTATTGTAGCTCACATTACTGAAAAATCAACTTTAAAGTAAAGGTAACACCTTTTATGTCAATTTTCTAAAGCTTTCTGTGCGTTTCAGATGATATATTGCTTTTTGAGATCTTTCAGCTGCCAGAGAGCGTCTCTTAAATTATTTATCACATCTGCAGGTCAGTTATTGATCAGGTCTGGGTATGGCTTGTGAAATTGAATTCAGCTTTCTAAAAAAATGTAGCTTAATCACATTTGATTCATGATTTAACAAAAGGGGTGGGGGAATTACTTTTCCACAGAGGGTCAGGTTGACTTGGATAGCTTTGTTCCTTAAACGAATAAAAATCATCTTTTGAAAACTGCTTTTTAAAGTTACTCAGGTTATTTATTTATCCATGAGTAAAATGTGTTTGGTCATCTGAAACATTTAAGTGGAACAAAAGAAAGCAAAACCAAAGGATGGAAATAATTTACTATTGTCTTATTCTGTCTTTTTTTTACAGTGAAAAAACATGGATTGTGCAGTTTATACTGTAGATGTATTAGTGAGGCTTAAAATGAACTAAGCCAAAAAAATAAATAAATAAATAAAATTCTTAGGAATGCAACACTGAACATTTAATGGAGTGGTGCACAGCACTGACCTCACAAATCTGATGCTTGGTCAACCATTTTCAAAATAATAACCCTCAGTAACAAGCTTTTTTTTATTATTGACTAGCAGCACAACAAGACAGTCTGTAAAAGTCCCACTGTTGCAGTTACTAAGTCCAGCACAACAGAGAGAGAGTATTGCTTTCGGTTGTAGATTAACTGCACCCCTATGAAGCCTCTGTTGCTCACAGGTTGGGGAGATTAGTCACAGCTGTAAACATGGCAGACCAGGTCAATCTTTCCTTGAAAGCAAGGAAAGAGAAAGACAACTGGCAGAAAGACAACCATAAATAATGACTAAAATTTCTTCTTTTTTTCTTTTTTTTTTAAGTAGTAGGTTGGAAATAAGGGTGGTTTCCCCAGAGTCTTTAACACATTAGATTGGAGTTGCAGGAAGGAAACTGTTTTTTCAGCCAGCACGACATGTCACATATAAATGAGACAAGTCATAAAGCAGACATAACGCTTCAAGAGGAAATTAGAAAGTGCAGAGTAAAGAAAACGAGTCACAAACAGGAGAAATAAAACTCTTATCTAATCTGACGATATGAAAGCGTATAAGGAATCTTTCTGCTTTATTTCTTTTGGTTAACTTTAGCATTTTGACTTCCAGTTGGTTGGTTTACTATGAGAATATCAGCCATTATATTTAGGCTCAAGCACCAAATATCTACACTCAGGTCTGGTTCCATGTGAAATTTTTATTGAACAATCACAATGTGGAGCCTCTGAGGTCATCCAGATGGGGCGTTAATAATTAACTCTCTGAGGGCTTATGGACCTTTGCCTTCACCACATATATATGCATTACATTAGGCAGGAAAGGACCGAGCAGATCCATTATTCATCCCGGAGACAAATTCAGAGGCTCAAGGTTGAAAGCCAAGTCACTCAGGGCTCTATGTGTGCAGAGGAGAGAGCTTTAGCATAGCCCGGCTTTCCCAACACATTTGTGTAGGTGACCGAGGTAAAGTCTGCTGCAGAAAACTAAATCATGTGTGAAAAGATTACCTCCAGTTCTTTATCACTGTAGTGGGAATTTGATGACATGAGCAATGTGTTGATTTCGCTTGATGCACAGCTCAGCAAATTCACAAGACAATTTCATTCCAGCAGGCATGTCAGAGAGATGGACTGGGAATGTGAATTATAGCAGCACTGTGGTTCTCTGGTCACTCCGGGGAGTAGTTTCTCTCTGGTTCCCGTCTATATCCAGTGTTGTACCAGTTCACCTTCACCAAGAACTAGGTCTGAGTGCAGTCCACGCTGTTTAAACTGCAGTAACTCGTCCTCATAGTTCAGCACTTCATTGCTTTTCATTAGTTCTGATTCATTTATCAATCTTTTTGTGAAATTAATTATTTAATAATGCAGGGACCTGGAATTCATGAGTCTATTAGCATTTGATTACGTAATTGCCTAGCATTTACAAGCTGGCCTTTTGCCAGACTCATCAGATCTGTTTTATGCTCTCCTGACTGTTCACTAAAAATTATCCTAACTGCAAAAACACAAAATCTAACCAAGTATTTTTGTCTACTTTCTAATGCAAATGTCTTACAGAACTAACTCATAAGTAACTTTTCAGTAATATGTAGGAATAAGCCTGTTACACAAAGTAATAAATCAATTAAAACAAACTCAGTAATTTTGATTTGCATAATTTATTGCGTTTCTCTTTTTTTCTACCAAAAACTGGATAGTGCATTGGTCTCAACTAAACCTTTTTTGAAGGACAATTTTGTTTAAAGAGACTACATAATTAGTTTTATTTGATGTTTATTCACTTTGGATATTTAAAATGTCTTCCAATTCAAGTGTTAAATGTTCATTAGAATTTAAAGTTTACTGATCTTTGAGAATGTGTTCTGCAATATTTTGCCACTACTATTATATTACTTGAAAATTGGCTTAAAACAACAACATTATTGTCCAGCAAAATTTGTTATCACGACAGACTTGCATAGTAGCTTGTTTTAGGTCAACACTTTCTTACAACTGATGAAAAAATACCACCTAAAGCAGATCTTTTCACTTAGAAGAAAAAATGTTATTTTAAAAGAGAAATAATCTGTCAGTGGAATTAGTAGTTTGTAAATGAGCCTTTGTATCTAGTTACAGTTACATTAAAATGAACTGTATGTAAATGGATCTGAATCTGACAATTTGATTGAGTTGCATTAGAATAAATTGATGTTTATATAACTGGATATAAATAGGACCTGGAGGTCTTGTAAAGTGCCTTAAGATGATATTTATTTTAACTGGAGTTTGTATATTCAAATAAAGCTAAACTGAAAATGAGAGAAAACCCTTGGGGCAGTATTGTGAAAATGGCTCCATGTCAACATGATGTAAGAATCTGGCAAATGTATGTTTATTGTTTTCTCATTATCCTCATCTATTACCATTTGTGTTGCCGGATTGAAAAACATACCATCATATGTGCCGCTTTCCAGCAAGATCCCGCTTTCTTCCAGTTCCTGAAACTCCCCAACGCTGATGAAGTTGTAGTCCACTCCAGGTACTTCTCCCTCCCTGGGCTGCCGAGTGGTACCTGCCAACAACGGGGAAGTGTGAGACAGAAGAACAACCCAAGAACTAACCGTCAGGATCCGGGGCGGGGGGGAAGTTTGGGTCGGGGGTATGGATGCAGTACTGCATGCAACATGCCCACAGGGATGTGATTCAGCACTCGGGGGAGGGTCTGTGTCTACATCATGAATAGTCAACAGGGCTGGGACCGCAAAGCGATGAATTCATTATTCAAACATGAATCAGAGAAGGGGGAAAAAAAACAGCCTCAACGCAGCAGCGCAGCTGTCAGAAACCAAAGGGAGTGTAACTGATGATAATGAACAGGGTCTTAATTACTCACACGAACTTACACTGTGCCCAGCAGCACAACCACAATTCTTTAAGGACACTAATGCAACACTGATACAGTAGATAAGGAGGATTCTGAGAATAACAAGGAAAGGTTTTCTCTTTAACTTCTGCATTATTAATGAATACCAGGAATGTTTGTACATCAGCCCAAAGGAGCAAACAGGAGATTCAACAACTACTTACAGCAATTAAAACAGAGAATTATTGCTAATATCAGATCTACAATTAGAACATTTTATTTTGGTTTGAAAAAAATGCAAATCACATATTGGACACAATAAGAACTAACTTAAGCAATATAAATGATGAGTTGATGTATACAAATTAATAAATAATTGAAATACAGCTAAGATGCAAATTATTCCAGTCCTTTTAAGTTTAATGAAATCTCTAAATTTTACCAACATGTTGTTTTGTATTTGGAAGTGATAGTACTCACAAGTGGCCCAGTCAGTTTTGATAATGGAGCTAAAGATTAGGTTTAATGAGAATGAGATCAAATTACAGTAATAATAGTCAGACAAATACGGATTTAGAAGTTCCCAAAATGATCTCCACAAACTGACGGACCAGAGTTGCTTCCACTATCCTACAGATTAAAGCCTAATCTGATGTTTACAACACTGGCAGTGTTCATGTCTGTCCTCATAAGTCCTGGCTTAATGCACAGAGTTCATAGAGATAAAATTGTGCGGCATTTGTTGGAGTGTTGATGGTCTGAAGCAGAGAAAGGGCTGAAGTCGCTAATCCATCTCTAAAAAGTTAAATATCTAAATTTCCCATTTGCCCAAATCTAAATAAAGCTTGCACATCTCCCTTTTATGGTTTCACAGATCTCCTTGGAATATTGTTTGACAGAATAAAAGCTGGTTTTGCAACAGAGTTGTCCGTTTCAGACAAGATATCTCCTCCTACAGTTAGAATGTTTGTAGACAGAAAGAAAATGTTAAACTTGATTTAAAGCCCCATGTGCCTGCAGTGAAGAGACAGCAGGGCTACTAGAAAAACCAAGATTACGTCTCAAATGATGGTGAGCCGAGCTGACACGTTAGAGGGCATAAAATCAGTTTCACAACACCATTTTTAATTTATTTGAAAACATTAAATTGGACACAAGACCGTTTTCAACCTTGCCTTCTACACAGGGTTTTCAAAAAGGAAAAAGGGTCATTTTTAAAAATAGAAAATGGTTTTCTCCTCTGATTATTTGCTGCTTTAGATCACCAACATAAAAAAAGCTTATCACTATGAATGCTGAGACTTGAATCCAGTATCTCAGAAAATTGTAATGTTGCATAAGAGCAATGAACAATAGATTATTGATAGAGAAATGTAAGGCCTACACATTCACAAGGAAGACTGCTGGCTTGTTAGCTGTCCAGACTTTTGATGCTCAATGCTCAACAATGAGAATAAGCTACAAAAGAAAAAATGTAAAAGAAGCAGGATCTTCACTGAGCCAAGAATATTAATGAAAAATTGAGTGAAGAGAAAAAGGATAACAGGGAAGTTTAGAATACTACTGAAATGTCCATTTATTTCAGGAACTTAATCAATAAATGAAACACATCATTTAGATGAATTACATACAGATGGATGCTTGACAGCCTTTTATCTGTTAAGTACGATGACTTTATGATTATTGCTACTGAAAACACGACATTTCTCATTTAAAATTTACATTAGAGAAATAAAAAAATAATAAAAACCAGAGATTAATGCTTAACTAAATGGGTAACACCAAAGGGTACTTCTAATCTTACTAATTTATCGAATACATTTCAGTAGGACAACATCACCTGATTAAAATCTTTGTTTTGATCGTATACGATATTGCAATTTTCTGAGTAACTAAAATTTGAGTCAAACTTATCAAAATAGAATGGAACACTTGTTTAATTTTTCACTCCCGTTCTATTAAACTGACATGAGGAATAATATAGTGAAACACTGGAATATACAGAACACAGAATATGTTCTGCAGGTTTTTCAACCAAAATCTCCCAAATTATCCGAAAAATGAATACTGAGGTAATTCTGGGACATTATAAATCCTGACTTCTCTCTGACTTCTCTGTTGTTGTTGACATAAGCAACACGTTTACCAGCGGAGCTTATTTTCATGCCGGTGAATTGCCACTGAGGCCAGTTTGTTTGCTGCCTTGGGCTGATGTAGAAATATTCTTGAAATTCATCAGTGATGCAAGTTTTCGAGGGAAAACCTTTTTCTCTTATTCCCAGAATCCTGCTCATATGAAAACTGGTAGGAGTTTCACAATTCTTTGTAACTGCAAATAGGAAAGCGGCAAAAAGATTACACGTGTAAGCTGGTTTTCACAGTGGAGATGTCCCGCAAATAATCTCCCAAAGAGTCATTCGATCATCTGCTCATCTACCTTGCATGACCTTGCTTCTGTATGCTTTACGGTGCATGAGTGAGTATGTGTGAAAGTGTTAGTTTATAAGACTAGAAAAAGCTCTTTAGAGAGTCAGTCAAATAAGACATTTATAAGCCATTGTTTAAAGCAATGACCAGAAAAAAAGAAAAAAAAACTTTGCTTGGATTTAAGAGTACAGACATCAGACCAAGTCCTATAGAGGACATGTTGAAATGTTGATGTAAAACTAATATATTGAGCTTAATGGACAGAGATGATCCAAGTCATATGTTTCAGTTTAATGAACCTTATAATGAAGCTTTAAATGGCATGAAAATGAGATTGTCCTCAAAGAAGGCTGGAAATGGTTCATTTGATGTTTTAACAATCAAATATGCATACAGATAATTCTGGGCAGTGAAATAACCTAATATCCATTTTTTTGTTTTTCTAGACTTGCTTTTGTATGAAAAAATTAAATTGCATGCTATGGCTAATGAAATGTAATAAGTGAAGCAGATCTGGAGATATACTTATAGCTCTGATGTTTGTGTCGTCTCGCTGGGATTGGCCCGGATTTACCTCCATTTATATCTTGCAGCTCCCTGGGCTACATTTATTAAATTTATGGGCCACTGTGGATGAGATGCAATCTGTTTTTGTTTTTTTTCTACGTAAAAAGACAAAGTGATACGTTAAGATAAGCCTGCACAGTCAAACCGGGTATCTCTTCAATCTTTCCAACAAATTGCTGCAATTGAAATCGTGGAGCACATTTTCTCCATTTTCTATTGGTACAACTCTTCCTCCATTTTTTGATCTGGCACTGAAACCAGTGGAGCTGATTCGCCTTGCTGTGACAGACATCATCCAAACGGAAAGAGAGATGTAGCCGGATATATAGCCTTGTGGGGGGTCAGGATTTAGCAAAGCCTGCAGGATTTCATGGAAACCTGGAGCCCTGGCTCGGCATTGAGCTGATGTCGTCTTTTCTATGAAGCAAGGGCAACGCTTAACGAAGACTCCCTGCGTCTGGTGCAGGAAGGAAAGTCACGCTTGTATCTCTCCCCGAGACCTTATTCCGACTGCTGCAATGAGCACAGACGTCACGCTGGAGTGGCTATCCAGGTTCCTCACAGGGTCACGGTGGCTCAGCGCTCTGTGATGAGGCTCTGCTGAAGGCTTGAATGAGCGGAGGGGAAAGGATGCATATGCTGAGCTGCTGAAGCCACACTAAAATGTCTCACATTGAAAATGTTGGCTCATTTTGCTGTCCTCTACAATGTCAAAGTGAGAAAGGCAACAAAACGCGACATGCACTAAAAATAGTTCAGGAAGAAATTAGACATAATGTTCTTATTTTCACATAAAGCGGATCTAAAAATGTACGCAGAAACCCACTGAAGTTATGTTCTTGATTGATACAACCAGTTCGAAATGAAATTATTATTAAATTCAGTTTCAGCATTCAGACTTCAATGCTACCATTTGTCCAGTCTGCCCTTCCAAAGTCCTTCAGATCATTCATACTGTGTGGAAATCTTTTTTTTTTTCCCACTGCCCTGTTGGAAACACCTGAAGGTGAAGTAAAACTTTTGTTGTTTTGCATGTGAGCTTGGACTCACAGTGACAGTGAAAAATGAAATCCCTTTTTGTCTGCACCTTTTCAGAAGATACTTAAAGGTTCAGGGTAAAAAAAAAAAAAAAAAAAAAAAAAAAAAAAAAAGAAGCTTGTATGTTGAAATTGAATCAAAATATGCTCAAACTATTAGATTAGTGTGCAGACTTGTTCAATAAGGTTATTGGAGATTACTTATTCTTTACCTTTCCTCTTCAGAATAGTCCAGATTTTATTGAGGGTGCACACTGCCAGACTGCTGGCTGAAACAAGGCCCAACACACTGCTTCTATGGGTGCTTTGCATGCATGGCAGAAGTCACATCTCTCTATCAGCAAGACAAGAAAATTCTGCTGATTATAACCAAAGTATTCAGTATAACGCTGTTGGATCTGGAATAACTTTCCCTTAAGGCAGACTGACAGAAATGAAAGCTTTCCAAATGATTAGTGTTGGGAAACATGTTAAAAGTCCCTTTCTTCTAATGAGAAATGGCAGAAATGGTCGATAACTCCAATGTGCAGTCAAGAGGATCACAGCTTTTCTTTTATTTAAACCTGTTGGCCTCGCTGTCTGTTTTAAAGTCTCTCAGGCGTAAACGGAAAATCAGTCTTTCGTGGTTATTTATTTCACCGTTTCCAAGGAGCATTGAACACACTGTAATATAGGAGCTAAAACACCACTAGTGCAAGGTACAGAGAGAATAAGGAGCTTAATTTCCTGTAAAACATAAACTACTAAGGAAATATGATATCCGTCAATACTGCAATCGTCTTTCCCTACGGGATAAAAGTATTTTAGCCTTGATAGAAAATGTCAGCCTTCCCTTTAAAGTTGTTATAAGGTGTTTATTCTCGCTACTTTTGCATTAAGATCTGCTTGAAGCCGAACAGCAGGTGTTGTAGTAATTTACATGACTTCAGAGAGAAGAGCTGGTTTCCAGCATCAAAGTATAATGAGGTTTTAATTAAACGTCCTGTATTGAGATTCTAGAGAGAGATCTAGAGAACCAAGTTTTCATGAGTTAACACTGCTCCTCCCCCACCTGGTGCTACAAGTGTCAGTCAGTAGTAAGAATGCTTCTACACCTTTCCATACTATTTAAGAAAAACAGATTCAGTCATATGGAAACATCTCAGGGTGAGAGACATTTTTTAAAACTGCTTCTGGGCCAAACAGACATGTTGTCTATTAACCAGTTCAGTTCCAAATGTATGACCTGAAATGTACTTCTTATGAAGTAATCTGACGGTAAAAGGAAATGAAGGAATGTCTACAATTTAAGAGTTGGCATGGAAAATCTAGACTCTAATATCTAACGTTGAAATAAATATTATAATTAGTGACAGACTGCTGCGTCCTGGGTGCACAAAGAAGCCTTATTACAGATCCTTCTTCTCAGCAGCTGAAAAACTTTATAAGCATCATTACTCCCAACAAACTCAATAAATATATACATCCATGTGGTTATTTACATTTTTCATTTCTTGTAAAAAAAAAAAAAAAAAATCAAATGTTTATGCATGTGAAATCACTCAACTCAGTTGCATATTTTATAAAAAATAAAATTTTGTTATTTTAATAACAGAACAGTATCAATATTTATACAGACTCCTATTTTAATTTTTTCCATCCATCCATCCATCCATCCATCCATCCATCCATCCATCCATCCATCCA
>NW_006799996.1:2622697-2700494 GCF_000485575.1 Poecilia formosa
TCCATCCATCCATCCATCCATCCATCCATCCATCCATCCATCCATCCATCCATCCATCCATCCATCCATCCATCCATCCATCCATCCATGTTTTAGAATATTTGTTATTTATGCTTCCTTTAAATTACTACTGGAACACCTGAATTTTCCAACTGTGACAATAATACCAATAACACCAATATAAGAGAGGAGAATGTAGAGAAGTTGAGGCCGTGGGAGATACTCACAGGGAATGGTGCGCAAGTAGAGGTTGTCCCTGATCACCTGCTGGAGCTTGTGGTCCAGGGAGCCCTTCTGAAACTGCAGGCTGAGGTAGTGACGCAAATCTGTGTTCAACACTTTACCTAGAAAGAGGGACATAAAAATCTCCATCAGTGAACCAAATCACAAATTAACTCTACACAGAAGTCATTTATTCAGTGGTATTGACATTTCAATAACTTGTGAAATCCAAAATGTTCAGTTTGGCTCTTGAAGGTAAACTCTGGACATGTGATTGGTATCTTAAGGATACCAAGATGTTGCTATGTTAAAGCTGTGTCTGGAAAACAGCCTCCAGCCTCAGAGCTTCCTATTTGAGCAAAACTAAATGAAAAAAAATAAGGAGCCTGGTTTGCATTTGTCATTATTTGTTAGTTAATATCTACTGTATATTGCTTTAGTTAAACATGAACAGGTCACCACCTTGAACAATCCTAACACTGCTTGAGATTTAAGATACTTATATGATTTTCCAACCTTTTACAAATGCCACCAAAGTAAATGCCATTTTCCAGATAACACATCAGTGAAAGACTTTTGAAAATAACAGCAGCACACCTTGACTTGGACTTTGTAGGTTTGTTGTGTTGTGTGATGAAAAAGACAGAGCAAAGTTCTTATCCATTAATAAAAAGGTGAGATTGAAATCTCTATCAAGTCAGATTTTTTTTTTTTTACAGAAATATTACAGCTTTGTTATATTTGTGGGAACACATAAAGGCAGCATTTTTAGTGGTCTTGCCTCATTCCTTGAACCCAATATTGAGTATTGTAATATACTATTGGCTCATGAGCTGGATGTGTGGTTGTGCACCAACCTTTGACTAAAGCAAACTGGATTAACACCTCCGAGTCCTGAGGACCTCAGCAGCTGTGCTCAAGCTGCACTTGAGACACTTGAGAAGAAATAGATCTCTCATTGTCCCCCGAGTGAAGGAATGTCAACCAAATGAAGAGACAAGAGGGAAACTGAGAGAGGTCCCTTGTGTTTGCTGCAATGTGCCACATGTGTGGACTCCCTGAGCATTTAGAAGACATTACATCCTGGAGGACAGCTGGAAGTACTCTTTTCTCAAAGTTGCTTTGCAGAATTTGCCCTACAGCTTTCTGAGGCAATGACCACAAGGATCTCATGATGTCACCAAACACCACATGCCACTTTGAAAATAGAAAACACGGAATGTGTTGAAGCTACTTTTTCCAAGTTGTGCAGCCTCACAACGGCTCTTCAACAGAAAATAATTCTCAGTCGGTTGCTGTAACACTCTTCAGTGTGGAAGAATACAAAAATCTAGCTACTTTCAAAATCAGTGATGCATTTAAAAATTAAGTAGAGAAAGTACAGTGCTGCCAACTCAATAAAATCACTAAATTACAACAAAACATAATATACAAAATTGACCATGTGCATTAAATTGTTATGTAGGAGAGAGAAAGAAGAGAAAAAAAAAAGGTTACAAATCACACTTAAACAAAGACTTGATTATTTGTAAAAAGCTTTCATGATAAATGGACCAAAAGAGACCAAAGGAATGCCTTGACTTATATTTTTTGGACATAAATATCCTGATTGAGTTGATTAGGTGGCTGTATGTTCATGCATGAGTGATTTATTTTCAGAGGGCGTTTATCTTGTGGTCTGACTGGTACCTGGGAAACTAAACAGCATTCAATAACTTTACAATGACTGCTTTCACTCACACACAGTGTGACGTCACCTCTGGTACAAATAGGATTTAATAACCATTTAATGTAGAAAGGCTAACAAAAATAAAAGCTACTCCATCAGATGCTATTGTGGATTTTCTTTGTCATACGTTCTTCAGCTGAATTTGAGCCCATTCTTTATTTCAGACACACTCAAGCATCAATTCAACATGGGCTAAAATATCAAGAAATTAGCAGAAAGAAGCTGGAAAACTGCTAAATTTCATAGTGGCAAGAAAACAAATCTAACACTGAAAGCAATGAAATTATTTTAAGTGTGAGGCATCTGTCACAAGATTTCTCCTGAGACTCACACAGAGCTTTTAATAACAATGTTTCTCAGCAGTAATGTCCTGCAGGAGAAACTATGATTCATTGAAATAAGAAGTTAAAAAATACCTTAAACTTAATTAAAATTCAGCATTTTGGGAAAATAAATGCCTCCTGCTGTGAGTGGTTTCAGCAAAATGTTGCCTCAGAACTTATCCAAAAGTCGTCCTGAAATATGATGGAAACATTTCAGTCTTTATGCCCAGTAGGTGTCAAAGTCAACTCAACTCTTGGGGCTTTAGATTTGCAGCACACACAAACTAATCATCTGCTTTGCTCAGATTGATGTCCAGTAAACAGCAGGGGTAAAAGCAGGGGCAAAGTGTTCTCAGTTATGCAACTCCATGGAGTTTTAAATGGCGCAACAAATTCAAGGAATTTGGGTCAAGGAAACAAAAGCCGTGTCTGGCTATGCATCAACTCAAAAGCCACAGGCCTGTGGTTTATGTTCCCAGAAGCAGAAAGAGATGAAAACCCCACAAATTCTGAAACGAGAACATACACCTCATTCCCTGTCACAGGCTGTTTTCGTGTTAAAGTAGATGAAAGTTATTATTCCTTCACCAGAGAGATCCCTAAAATCCATTTTTTACATTTTGCCTGGAGAGATAAGCTGGTTTCAGTGTAGGCAACAAAAGAGGTAATTGTCACGAGAGATCAGCCGCAGCTAATAGCAGATACCCCACTGATGCAGTAAAATCAATCTTTTTTCATGTACCCTCATTCGAGCGCGCACACGAACAAATGCAAATCACCCCTGCTGCCCAAAGTAGACAACTCGAGAGCATCTAACAGTGCAGTCTTTGTGGCTCGCCTGTCGGGTTGCGTTAGTGCACTGCATCATATCTCCAAAGATGGGAGGAGAGGCAGGGAAGGGGGGCGAACTGCTATGTTACAAAGCAGCACATCATGCAACTACGATGCATGTGGGACACAATGGAGGCCTTTGTGGCTGGTCATCTGGCTTCGAGCCGCTGTCTCATACAGGCGGGTGAGACGGTGGATAAAAGCGGGGGCAACAGTTCAAGGACGGAGAGTTATTAAAAACGAAGGGAGCAGGGAAGGGCAGGATGGTGGGAGTGGAGAAGGGTCTCGGCACAGAGGAGTAATGATGATGCATGGGAACACATGTGGAAGCCCACCACACCTCCCTCCGCTTCCCATTTCATCACTTCTCTATCGCTCCATCTCCGACTGCGCCGCTCTCAGTGCGGAGACCCATCAGCCATAGCAGACCCCCACAGGCCTCCCCACACCCCAAACCCAGATCACTTTCTTACTTACCAGACGCCATCCTGGATCATCTTTCTTTCTGAAACTGCCTGCTCCTCTACCTTTTATTTCCCATTTTAATCAGACATCTTGTCTTTCAGGGGGCATGGGCATGTTAAACACCTGTTGCTGCAACCCCTCTGTGCCTTGAACTTCAACTGCAAATTGGAAAACAACCCTGTAAGCCTCAATATTTTAAGATTTGCAAATTAAAAACATGCTGCGTAAGGCAACTCCAACTTTCTGTCACAAACAGAAACCAGAGTGAAACCAGAGCACATGCTGCCGCCCATCATCTCCTTGGCAGTGGACAAACCTTTCCTCGCCTTGCCATCTGCAACTTTCTGTAAGTGATGTCACAGCAATTAAAGAGAACTGCATCAGTGAGAACAAAATGCAGGACTGCAGCCCACAGGATTTTGTAAAATGCGTAAACTAAACAATTTTGGTGTTTAGACTTTAAAAACCAGCCTACAATCAGAGCAAAAAGAGTTTATATTTCAGCCAATATGCTTTCATTTTACAAAATGAAGCATGTTTTTGTAACCTTAGAAGGAATTATTTGCATGCTATTTGCAGCGTACAAAACATATCCTGGAGAAATGTGACCCAAATCTAAAAGTTTTGATTCTCCAGGCTATCTTCCACAAAATTCGCAGAGATTTTTTGTTTAGTTTTTTTATTTTATTTTATTTTTGTCTAGCAGCTCTTTGTATCCCAAACGTGGAGAAGACATGAACTTATTGTGACACAGAGAACATAGCCAAAAACACCAGAAATCCCTGCAGTGTTGTTGTCTTTTACAGAGAGATTCATTAGATTGTCTCTTTAAAGATGAGCAAATGTCAGGGAAATTCTAGAAGTACAGCTCAACTTTCAAAATCATTCAGATTTACTAAAATTACTGACGATGAAACGCTAAAATTGAATCAAAGTCTTAGTTGAGGGATTTACCTTTTCTATGCAGCCAGGTTATTGCATTGTCTTTGTTCCTGATTTTGTTTCCCTTTACAGATTTACTTGCCTTCAGTTTAATTGTACAACTGACACATCAAACTGAAATGTAAAAAAATGGTGTGTCTATTTGACAACTGTATTGGGATTCAAAGTCCTTAAAGGTGTAACAGTTTGATAAATAAACATTCACTTTAGTCTTACCTGACCTCTCAGGAGAAACTATCGATTTTTCTCTCAATTTGAGTCCTTCAACTTGCTGTGAATCTTTGCACATCACCTCTAAGTTCAATAAGAAGCATCACAAATATCCACAGAAGCACCAACTTAACAGGCAGCATAATTACAATGAGCATCCGTGTTCAGAGATCTTTTCCTAAAATAGTGCAGAGATGGTGCAGGGAAGTTACAATCAGTGGTGGCAGTGGGCGTCTAATGAGCCATTCTATGACAGTGTAGCTCCAGAAACAGTGAGGAAAACCCCTACCATCTGTTAATTACCACCTTGTTAGATTCATTTGGCAACTCTGGGCAAGAGCCAGACAGAAAATCAACAGACTCATAGGGACAACAGGTTATTATATGCTCCCCATGATGGAAAAGGAATAATCTTAGTATTGCTTTTTTAATACCCACAGCAATGGGCAACTCCAACACCAGTGGCCTCTTCCAGTTGAGCGAACCTTTTGGTCAGTTAAAGTAATGGTGGCCAAACCTCTTAAACACTATTCCTTTAAAGTGGAAAGTTGTATTTTCTGTCAGTAACAACTCTTCAATGTCTGGCTGTCAAAGAAAATCGCAGGAAATCTATTAGAAGATACAGAGTCCAAGAGATTTATTAGGTAGTACAGTACACTTTAGGATGAAATAAAGTGACATATAGGACACTCAGTTGCTCTTTTTCCTTCAAAGTTTTACAAATCCACCTTGAAATGCAATTAGTGGGAATTTATCTTAACATAAGGTCATTCTGCACAAGCTGGGTGTTTCAGCTGTCAAACTAATAGCAACAAGGTCAGAAAAGTTACAATGCAGTTAGAATATGTTGATGTAGAGTATTTATAGCTACTTTTAATGAAAAAAATGAAATGCCTTAAGAAAAAAAAAAACCCGCACGCACACACAATCTGGCTCGCTTTATGAGACTCTTTATCTAAGCTTACTCTGCCATAAGGAGAGCGACATTATCCGCGCACATTTGGCAGAAATGTGTAATCAACTGTTTTAGAAGATATTTAAAAAGGAATGATCTTGATGCACAATGTGTGGAAACTTGATGTTATGGGTGGAAAACTGTCAGTGCCATAATCATCAGCACACGCAACACAGATAGCATCCGAGGCACTCAGTGTTCAGAAATATGGGCTCTGCTATGAGTAGCTGTGCTTGCTCTTAATCGCTGACTCTTCAGGATGCCCATTAATTTGGCTACACATGTGAGATAAATTGGGCTTGGTGCATTTTCTGGCTCATTTAACAGTACACACCTACACTGTTGATACTCCACTTCACAAAAGGCCAGCCAGTGTAGATATATATAATCAGTTTCTGCTTAATGAGGTGAGTTTCCTTTAAATTAATGCTCCCCCTTTTCTTCACAGCCAATTGATGACAGCAGTGGCAAAAGCATCAAGTATTTTCTTTCCTCAAGGGAGAGACGACCTTGGAAATGTCCTTTCATTGTTTGATTAGCAGACCAGGGTTAAGTACTGACCACCATGGCCTGCGCTGTAAAATAAGTCTAGTCCTCAAGAAGTGCCCTTCAAGGAATCTGTATAAATCTGGGCTTTACCACCTCATGATTCGCTCTTCAAGAAATAATCAGAGCAAACTAAATTGTGAAAGAAAATCGCTGCATCTAAAGCTGCTCGTAATCTACATTTCTTAGGAAGGCTTACCTGAAAATATGAACAAGTGATTCACATTTTGTGTAACATCAAGTTCTGTCAAATATATAATAGAAAATGTATGTGTTGATTTTGATGCATCCCTGTTTTGTATAGTGCATGTATATTGGAATCAAAAGCATACCGTGATTGAGGCATGAATCTTAACTTTGTTTCCATAAAGTAAACAATAGCATAATAAGCTAATGGCTTTAAAAATAATCCAAAACAATATATCTTTCTGTCAGAATTCCAATATTGCTGTATTTCTAGAGAAACTTAAATAAATCAGTCAGAGATTGGAGTCAGACAATTTACCCTTGGCATTAATAGAAAACAGAAAAAAATGGGACTTTTAATTTTGATATATCAACCTGTTGGTTGCTAAACTTTGATAAACTTTATTAGAATTAAATAAAAAGTTTCCCAAAGTTTGGAGACAATGCTTTGATGCATAAATGGGGACAATCATGTAATTCCTTGATTTTCTTCTCTTTCATAGAACTTAAAGCACAATTTGTATCCTAGTTCTTAAAAAAATTAAAATTGAAATCAGTTATTGCTGGAATTTAGAAATCAGACCACAAAATAAAATTAGTGTTGGCCAGGATGAGTCAAATTTACGCATTTCTAAAAATATCCTGTCTGCATGAAATCTGTCTCAAAACTAAACAGCTTAGCTAATGTCATAGTGACCGGTTAAATTAGCACTGAGAGTGCTTCACCACTAAAATTATTAGAAAGAGCAACTTGTTGAATATCGAAAGAAAAAAAGCCCACAGTGACGCATTAAACAGAAATTGGATTACATTAAGTTCTTTTGCTGTCTTCTGATTGCATCTGATTGTCCCTAGTTACAAATCTAAAACATCCAACCTGATACAACCCAAAGTGGAACTGATAAAACCAAAGAACAACTATTAAGTCTGATTACTTTAATTAAAATGCTTGAGTCAGATCTCTTTACTTAAAATGAAACTGTAAAAGAAAGCCAATATAAAAATATATAATTAAAAAATAAATTTTACTTTTTCTATTAGCACAGTTTACACGTCTTGGGGTCTCAATGAAAGTTTTGTCAAATAGATTAGAGAAAATACTGCAACATGGCAGGTTTTGCTGTGCAAAGATAGAAACATTCAGTCATCTTCTCTTGTCCGTGTGATCTGCATCTTTAGAGAGCCAACACAGACAATAACCCTACAAAAAATAATCTTCATAAAATTCAGACTTTTACAATGTTACAAGGTTATTTTAAAACGTCATCTGGTTTTCAGAATTATAGTTTTCACAACATAATTGATACATAATGCTTTTAATTGTAATTTTTAATGCATTTTTTTTATAAGGAAACTAAAACGTACCAGGTTTTGGAGGAAAGCAATAACTCTGTTACAGAAAAAGAGGTATCAGAAATGAAACCTTTGGCAATAAAGGGCTGGAAAAACTCATCACACATGAGGGTAAAAATGGAAAAGTAGTAAATATTTAAGTGATTGCTTCAAGTTTTCTGCAGTTTTACTAAGGACAGTTTATTATTTCTCTGCCCGATAATCTAAACAAGTTTTATAAAATGCATTGACACTCCATATAATGAGTAAAAATAAAATTCCTTAACTACTGTCTGGGGGAAAATACGGATAGACAAGATCATTTATGTTTTTCTTTAACTTATGTTGAATTTAGAGTCACAAATTATAGTTGTGCAAAAAACTAATTTGTAGTTTATTACAAAGCAAAAAGTGGGGGAAAAAAAGGCCTTGGCTTTCTTCTTTCCTGGTTCTCTTAATGCAAGCTGACTTGAAGTTGAAGTTTAAAGGAGATAAAGAGGCAAAGGCTGGAATTTCTTCCTCCTCTGAGCTGAGCCGCTCCTAATCAATTCTAAACGCTTCACTGCATAAAATATTTTTAAAACCCAGACGACCCAAAACAAAAAGCCACAGTTGTGTTTTTACTATTTTTTCCCCACTTGGTGAGGACTTCAGACGCCCAAATCTGATCTCTGAAGTGTTATATTTTATACTACGTCCTCTTAAATCAAACCATGAAGACCTGTCAGACACTACTGCAGGCTAAACTCTGCACCTCCAGAATTATGACCGGGCATCAGACTGACACAGAGGACAGAGGGAGCAAAGCACTGGAGCATTGGATTTTTTTTTTTTTAAATGCCTTAAATATTCTTGCTCTTATCTATTCAGCTGTATGGTAGTAAATGTACTTTCTCAAACATTTAACTGTGAGCTCAAATCTTTTGTGAGGCATGCAAATCTGCTTGAATGACTGCAGAAAATTGTAACAAAATGGAGCAGAACGTGTTTGCTCCTGCATATATCATCCTTTAAGAGCACACTCCTCTCTCACGCCACTGGTCCTCTGGCTACACAAATGTGAAGGGGAAAAGGGCTTTGCCCTGCAGGAGCGTCATCAAAAGCCTGCTGCTGTTTGACATCATTGTGGTTTGAAACATCTGCCTGTCCCTCAACATACACACACACACACCTGTTGTATACACACACATACACATGCATAAAGCCCACGGGCAAATAATCCTCACTCACACTGCAATGGAGCAAACATGTGCATGTTCAATCACAAAGCGTGGCTACCAAAGAGCCTGGATGACAAACAAGAGATCAAAGAGGACCTGAATGTTTTTTGTTTCATCTCCATGACAGAGAATTGTTTTTAGCCCCTATTCCATGCAGAGGGAGACAAAGAGTTTCGCTGTGATGCAGAGATCAGAAAGAATGGAAGATGCATCACTAGGGGAGCTCAAACAGGGAATCATGGAAGAATTGGGTGGAGAGGAACCTGTGGATTTTGGTCCTCCTGGACCTGGATACGGGGAATCCAGTCAGCTGGTGGCGTCACACATCCAGCTCAGAAAGGAATCATCCGGCTTACAAACCTCTTAACTCACTTGATGAGAAGTGGAATTTGGAATAAAATACTAAGTTATCGACTTTCTTTCTATGGAGCAAATGAGGAGGAGTTAGGATATCTTGAATAGGGTGTCATGGTTTTAAGGGCTACAGTGTTAAATGTCACCAATTAATGTGTAAACAGCAGCTGGAAGAAAACACAGGGTTCCAGCACAGAAAATAAAACCCTTATACTGATTTCTATCCTCTACATAGGAATTTCAGTAGAAATCTGCACTTTTTGTTAGACTACTAATTGCTACGTAGCATGATAAGCTTCAGGAGTTGATCCAGCTGCTAGAGAGAAGAGCAACACAAACGTTTTCCGACTGGGTTTGGGGAAAGAGCGTTTTTCTGTGCTGGGGAGCTTAGAGGAAAGATAGGAATGCTTTTTGGTGATTGTCGTCAGTAAAGCTGACGAGTTTGCAGAGTTGCAGCACCCTGACTGATTGTGTGAGTCAGGGTGACACATACTGCTGTAAAAAGTCACTTTGCATTCTTTAGTTCTGAAATAGGAGCTTATGAATAACCTATTGTTCTGCATATTACTACACTGCATATACTGTATGTGCTCATGTAAGTCTAAAATGTTCATTAACACTGGCACCAGTGAGTTTTTATTATTTACTTCATACCATGGGCTTTTTTTATCTACTGAAGTAATGTCATTTAAGTAAAGGTTGTATTTTTCCCAAAAATCTATGTGAGAGGCGTGAGAGCTTTACTATGGGTGCTAATAAACCCAAAGTGCACCATTTGTTTCATGTTTCAGGCTAAGGAGAAAGAAATCACATTGCTCAGTCTTGATCTACAGTTCCTATAAAAATATTCACTCCTTTGGATGTTTTACCCTTTTAAATCTTTGACAAACCAATCATAATCGACAAAATTTGGCTTTTTTGAACAGCAAAAAAAAAAACTACCAAAAACGTCCCCAAAAAACTCTTTAACGTCAAACAAAGGGCTTCAATTCTCTTTAGAAAATACATGATTTGCAAAAAATTTCCTGTGGCCCTGTGAACAGAAATATTTTTATCCTATTTTTATTTTGTGATTTCTTGAAAACAAATGGGAACAAAGTATGCATCTTTGTTACATGCTTTTATGCCTGAGTGACTGAATAAATCACAGGTGGCTGAAAAGACTAAAAACATTCCAAAGATAATGGAACGAGTGAAAAGTAACTGATGTTCAAAGGAAATCTTTGAAAACCTTCAGAAAGCCTCGAATCTTACTGATTAAAACCATGTTCTCTCGAAAGTCTGATCACAGTAAAGAGTGTGAAATAACAAAAAATGGCAAACACAAAGGCTTAGGCACTTTACCAATTCTCTTTACGGTTAAAAAATAAGGCACCTCCCTAAGATGCTCTCACACATTTTGATTCTTTTTTTAGATTGACTCTAACAGTGAAAGGTATGTATAGTTTTCTCGAGTTGCGTAAAACAAAAAAGACAAATATGATACACCGGTTTGCTTCAGACAAACAGGAGAAGCATGTGCAGCTGTACAGATACTGACTCTACAGATCAAGTCAAGTGTTGGACTCTTAGCCTCAATAACTCGGTCTGTCAGTGACAATACACTGTCTGATGTGTCACAGAGAACCCCATGGGACACAAAACACTGTCTTTTTTTTATCTTCTTCTCTCCATCTCTTTCTGAAACAAATGTCTACCAAAAGGTCTGAAAATCAAATGAGTGACAGGGTTATACATTAATTATTTAAAATTTGAGAAGATTTTGACAGCAGTGGAATTAGATAATTCATGCTACAGAACGTAACCAGTGACTTCTACAGAGACTGGGTTGCATCTGAGTGCTGTTCTCAAAATACAGACAAGTTTCGGTGTGATTAAAAAAGTGTTTGCATATCAGTTACTGTAAGGTTTGCATTGCATTGACCCTGGCTAGTCAGAGGAGATGTTTTAGGCCTCTGTGCTATAATATGCACAGCAGAGCAGATTTGTTTTAGGAAGCATTGCCTCAGGAGATGTAGCTGCTGATTACAAGAGAGCGTCTCTCGTTTCCTGACTGACCCAGGTGCTGCATCCACCCTGGACTCCTACATAATTTCAAATAGCATCCTGCTAATGAGCAAACATGGCATATGTTTAACTGCACAAAAATGTGCCTGTTTAGGTAACTCGTCACTCTAGATTAATCTTAGGTGTGGGTGTGTATGACACGCTGTGCTGTGTATCTCTAGGTTAGTCATGGTTCAAATAAGAGGTTCTTGTGGTTACTGAATTGTTATTGGACTCTGCTTGCTTCCCAAATATAACAAAGAGAATTATTTGGGCCATAGAGGCTGTTTGGGTCTCTCTGGATTGAGCTTCTTTCTCCTAAATTTCAAACTGTGGAGGTGGGAGATCTATTTTTACCCATCTAGGCATTCTTTGAATGCAGCTCTATTGTAATGAGTAGCATCTACTACTTTTTTGGAAATGGCCTATTTGGATTGTGAGCTTGGATGTAAATATCTCTATATTTGAACAGCACTGCAGCAAAAAGCATCCAGTTTATATAAATGATACCTACTACGACCTCTAGAGGGACATTTTTGACTAGAGAAAAACACATTAGATTCTCCGGCTTGTCATTCATTTCATTCTTGATTTGTGTTCCCATCCAGTACGAGTAAAAAGCAATTCCATGACTGGGGGAATAATATATCCAACATTTCTCGAACACATTCACAGCCTGATTCCTGTAATCTACCTTCGGGATGTTTGACAGGCAGGGTGAACTTGAAGATAAACTTCTCTAATACATAACATCCATCTATCATGTGTAAGAGCTTCTGGCAGTAGGAAAGGATACTCGCATATCACTGAAATGAGTCAGCTGCTTGGACTCCAGTCATTTCAGACTACTGCCCATTTTAAAATCCTGTGTGTGCGCGTGTGTGTGTGTGTGTGTATACGTGTGTCAGTGTAGGGAGAGAATGACTATAATGCAAGATTTTTTCTGAACACTAGTCCACAAGGTCACATCTGAGACTTTAGCTTAGTACAGTTTATGGACTTTGCTCTGCCACTGGACACAGACATTTAGTCCATGATTTATCAGCGTTTCTTTGAGGAGACACACAAGGGGCTGTTTAATAATCTGGGCAGATGCCCAGCGTAAAGAGGGCAACAACATCAATCATTCACAGCCGATGAAAAGACTTTAGCAGCCAGACGCCAGAGAGTAGAAATGACGAGAATCAGAGTGAGAACCTGATACAGCTGCTCCTAAAAAAATTAAAAATAAAAACACACTGGCTTCTTTCGTGACAGATAATTATGTGTTATGGTGTTATGAATAATTCCCTCATATGACCAGTGATGGATTAAAGGGAAATGCATGGAGAAGTAAGTTGAGTTCGAGGTGGATCAAAACACAGTAAATAAGAGGACTGAGTATGTTGCAACTCTTTGTCCTCATGGCCTTCAGCTGCATACATCTTTCAGTATGTAGTTGTGGATCCAAACATGCCTGTGAGGCTTTCACTCTCACTGCTTCATTAATGAGTTAACTGTAGTCCTGTTCTGTTATGCCTCATCAAAGCTGAAAGAACTTAAGAAAATTATCTATAACTGCTTCTCTCTGTGGTTTCAGAGGCTCATCAGAGGCAGATCAATCGCACATTTTTCTGTTAGCCTACAACATAGATTTTCAACAGCAGCTTGAAAGGAGATGCATAAGAACTATTTCTGATCTACTTTGTCAAACAAAGGTTAGTTTTTAAAGTTTCCCCTTTATTTGTGACCCTCATGTTAATCTGTAACATCAGTGGGGTCTTGTCCAGGATGCATTTATCAATAAAAAATAACTTGAAGAGATGCACCAATTGCTTGGCCAGCGACAAAAATTGTCCAGGTTCCAATTGATGTGTTACTCTGGTCAAAAGTTTAAAAAGCAATCTGGTATTTGCACAAGGAATGTTACTAAAAGGAAAATTAATTTTTTATGAAGATCTCTCTTGTGCTCACTTCACTGCTGAGCATTTCCAATTAAAGTGCCAGCTGCCGGTTGGACATGTGACATATTCAGCTCCAGCCTATTTTGTTGGACATATCAGCTGCTATCTCGAGAGACATCAAAGTAAAACTTTTAAAACGTGTTTCCATGGTGATCCAGCTGTTATGTGCCAAGTGCATAATATGAATTAATATTATGTTGTAATTTAATGTACCACACCGAACAGTAAATTGAAACTTACTTGCTCTAATTCATATGTTGGAAATTTATTTTATAAAGAATCAATCCAAATTGAAAATATAATCATTTATTTGATTGTTTTTATGTGTGAAATTAAATAAAAAGACAATTCTGAAGAGCTATAATGTAAAGCAGATATATGTCTGTGTTTCTACAGAAAGTTTGTGATTTATGGCATGAAGTCGGAGTTTGAAGCCTTGTTACACCCAAATATTTATTTGTATTTATGCAGAACTGCATTAAGTCACACTTTTGTATTGCAATTTCAATACATGAAATATTGCAGATCATATTGGCTGAGATATTAAAGGTGAAAAAAAAACATAGAAAGGAAAGCAGTGGCCTCAAACTGCATTCCTAGAGGGCCAGAGTTCTGATATTTTTAGCTGCGTTCCCTGGTCTACACAGTTGAATTAAGTGGTGAAACTGCTTCACCAGCATGAAGTCAAACTCTACAGACTTCTGCTAATGAACCAATGTTGGAGCCAGGTGTTCTGAACCAGAGAGAAATCTAAAAGTTGCAGGACACTGGCCCTTGAGGAAGGCAGTTTGAGGCCGCTGTCTTCAACAAGTATTAGAATAAGTAGGGGAAATAAAATCTGAGACCTGAACTGGCCAGTAAGTCGGCAACCTGTCCACCTCTACCAAACTCTATACTCTGCTTTGATAACGTCTCAATAATTAAAAATGGACGGAGCATGAGGGAATATGGTTTTGATGAGCAGTCTGAATAGTGGTGTTTTGCTCCACAGGGAAACACTCACTAAGACAATTTAATTAAGGTGAATCCCCTTTCTGTAGATACATGGATCTTTGATATTAGTATGTAATCACAAACAGCCCATCGGAGCATTGCGTAAGGGATTTGGGATTCTGCTAGATGATTCTTTCAACATGTTGTTGTTCCGCTTGACTCGCTGAGATTTGTTCTCAGTAATGCCGGCAAAGTGAAAGGTCACTCCCAAAGGAAGCAAATCTTTAAAGAAAACAGTGTAATTTTCAGAATTACCAAAGCAGTGAGAGAAATCCATATCTAATGCCAATAGTGGGGAAATGTATCATCAGCTGGGCCACTTCTGTGAAAATTTCACACTTTCATGTTTGATGTTGTTTTTAACCTCCAATGACCTAAAAACATTCACGACAGGGTTTTGGTGATTCTAAATTTGTAGCCGACATGAACGAGAACAAAAATCCCTTGAAGCGGCTCTCTGTGTGAGACCAAGGATAACTTTGAAGGAGCTGCAAAGCTACAGGGCAAATACTGGAGATCCTGTCAAAATAACCACTTTAAACTTCTCAAAGTGTAATGTATTTATGTTCTGTCAAAAAAGCCAAATGCTGTAATACAACAGAACATTTAAAGCAAGTCAAAATTCTCCTCAACCTCAGCCTGAAGCAGAAGAAGGTTTTAGAGCTGTGGAAAATATCCTACCTTGTTTTAGTATTCAGAATATCCCATCAATCTGTCTTTATCAACAGGACAGGAGTTGAAAATGCCTTTATCCCCATCTTCAACAAACCCACTTACATGTGGATAAAGCAGGCAGGACTATGGGGATCATATGAGTAACCTGAGCAGCAGCAGATTATGTTTTTGCCATGATGCCTCATTGCTACTACAGCAGCATGGAGTGAAACACTTACATGAAACAGGAAAGTTCACACCACCAGTTTGATTTATTTCCTGATACGTTTGTCAGCCATATCGCCCAGTCGTACCAACACTGACTCTGTATTCAAGAAGGGACAGAGAGTCTTGCCAACAATTACAACCAACTGTAGCCATCTTTAATAGCTTTTTAAAGAAACCGGGAGCTATCAAGAGTTACCACATCATGCAATTTTCCTTCAAGAATAATAAAACATGATTTAACTTAATCAGTAAGACAACACAGTGCAGCAATGATCCAAAGCGTGAGCCACAACAGCACTCATGTCTTTAAAGGGAAACACTGAAAAAGTCTAATCCAAGGGTATTTGTGGTAAAGAGTCTCCACTTTGAGTCAGAAAAAACAAGCATCAAATAAAAAGTCCAATGAAATCATAGAAATTTTTGTTATTCCCTTACAGATATCAAACTGGTAAAAATCAACAGACATAAATAGTTTGCAAGGTATTTACTAATTTTTCATATTAGAGTAGAAAACGGTCTCCTAAACCTAGCTTTACTCAGTTCTTCAACCATATAACCAGCACTTAATGTATTCTTTTGACCATTCTCTGAACTTCCCCTGAAACTGTTTGGAGTCCCCCATATGGTGGTCCACCTCCCACTTAGAGACAATCCAGCCTCCTCCTTTGACAATCCCCAGTCTGGGAATCTTGCTGCAGAACATTTCAAGTGGAACCTATCCAGTTTGAGAAAGCTGCAGTTTAGCCTTGAGCACCTGGCACAAACATTGCTGGTAAAATGTGCCAAAAGTTGCAAGGACTTACCCAAGAGGCTTGCCTCTTTAACCACAACAAAAGGGGAATCGAGTTTTCTGCCTCCAGCTAAATTTTGTATCTGCCTGAAAACACAAAAAACTGTTGTTGTTTTTTTTGTTTTTTTGTTTGTTTTTTAATGCTTAATTACTGCATTGATTGGCAACCATACAAGCAGGTGTACATCCCTGTCATTGTTTGACATCCATGTTTCGCTCAGGTTCCAGTGTTTGTCGCCACTCTTGGCTCTCTTCACACACCTTTTAATGGGTTTTTTAGTACTCCTGTTGACAACTGAAATGAAACATGAAGCATCTCTTGCTCTAAATCCTGTTTTTATGTATAGACTGAGCAGCACAGAAGGAGATCAGAAGGAGCCTGTGTGAGTGACAGCTGAAAATCCACTTTAATGTAAATACCAGAAGCCTTCCTTGTTCTTACCAGACATTTGTTTTTTGTTTTTTTATTTAGGAGGTTTCTGCTTGACTGATGTTTCTCACTCCCGAACTTTAGGAGCTTCCAGAATGACTGGAAAAACCTCAAGACAGAGACGCTTTGTTAAAAATTTAAGTTTGTTACTGTCATTAACATGCGAGAGAAATATTGACTTTTAATTTTAGTACAAAATCAAAATGTACCCTCACCAGAAGATCTGTCAGAGAACAAATGCCCCGCAGAAGGGATGTGGGTTGTTATTCATATAAAAAAGCAACATGTTGCATAAAAATTGCTAAGCAGATTGGTACAAAGTGGACTGACTCAGCTACGTCTTTCTGGAAAGTATTGAGTTTCATAACAGGAAGGGAATGGCCTGCCAGATTTTTCTTCTACAGTCACTTAAAAAACCTGCTTAAAGTTAATGGATATAGACTATGTGATGATGCACAGCAGGAGACAGGCGTTGACACAAACACTAGCACAGCTGGATTGTCAGATAAAGAACATGAGCACACCAGGTGAGGGGGGATCCAATAGGCTTAATTACGGAAACCGGAAGTCCCTTCAGTGAAGCCTCCATCCCAGCGCGAGGGAAGAGAATGAGGATACAGGCCATTTCCGAAGACAATAATGAATTTAATTAGCTGTGAGATACAACTGCAGGGGAATTCATAGCGCTCCGCGTGGTAATCCGCTTTCCCTAAGAATATTTCTGAGCGGGATTATCACCAGCAGAAGCAGCAAAGAGCTGGCAGCAGGATGAGGATCTGGGTCTGTGGAACTGCATAGCTCAGTGGCTGCAGATGAAGGGATAGAGTCAGGAGATAGTAGATTATTGGGAATTGTGAAGCACAAAGACTAGCTCTTCACAAAGACAAGCTGTCACCATTTATAGTTCCAGTATGAAGTTTACAGTTGGTGGGCTTTTAATGTATTTAAACTATGTTTGTTCAGAAAGGAGTAAAAATCCAACATGCCGAAGGAATTCTTAAAAAGAATGAAATGGGTCCACAAGTTTGAATACATTTTGTATTTTTTCTAATCTGCACAGGTTCAACTACATACATAACATGCTACTATGACCCTTGACTGCATGCTTTTTGTAGCCATCAGCCATGTTCTGGCATTAATCCTGGCAGATGTTTGAGCGTTTAAATGGTAGAGCTTCTTTAAATTGGTTGGCTTCTTGTTCTGGACTTGGTTTTCAAACAGAGTCAGGAAATTTTCTGTAGGATCTTTGGAATCAGCTTCATGTTGTAACACCCAGTTGTGTCCAGGTTTCAAACATCCAGCTGTTGATCTGAGGTAAACCAGAAGAAGTTGGTACTGCTTCCAATTTGTGTAAGTTGGAGATAGTACATTGTGTCAAACAGTCAGCTATTGTTTGACGTTTCCAGACATAACTATTATTATTCTCTGTCCTTGGGGACAGCAGACACGTTGCAGTAAGGCTGGCTTTGTCAGGGGAAAAAGTAACAATACATTATTGTAGCTGTATGGCTGCTCTCAGTGTGAATGACACCTAATCGTAAGCAGTCTATGTGGGTCGACGGGGTAGATGGCATGAATCTGCTGCTCAAACCATAATTTTCAATTACAATAGGGGATTAATGGCAATCAGCACACCCAGGTGGTGCCTGTGATTAGCTAATCTACAGAAGCATGCAAAATGACATCTGTTCCACTTCACACCTCATGCTAGCTTTTACTTGTTAACATAATGTGCTGCAGCGTGTGAAAGGCCTGAGAGGAAGAGATGAGGTGACGAGGACACCTTTCTATGAGAAAAGTTTGTCCAAAAATATGTCCTAATAGAAGACAAACAGGAAAAGGTTCAGTGGTCGGGGTCGTCACCGCTCTCCCCATTTGACGCAGAGTCAGCTACAAAGACAAAAGCAGAGTAGAGGGAGCCAATTATAAGCTACATTTGCTGTGTTGAAAGGAACTTACGCTATGCAGCCTCTTGGCTCTGCTCCAGTAAAGCTGCCGCACGTAGAGAAATTAAACTTAAGACGCTTCAAAGACGTTCTACCATTTAATCAACACAAATCCACACCAATGAGGAGAGTTTTTCCTCCTCATGCCATTTCCCCCATAAGTGGACAAAGTTTAATGCTCACAGCCAATCTTCTTAATAAGGAAGGAGGGTAATCTGAGAGGAGTTGCTAATTCAGAGGAATAAATACATTTTATTAGCTGAGCACAGGCACTGAAGGAAACACTATGGAGGAGCAGGCTAGTTTTCATCAAGGGGCCTTGCTTAGACTGAGGCATCACTCAGTGTCACATTAATGACTTTACCTTGTTGTCAGGACAGCTTGTCTGTCTTCAGTATCGTTAGATCAATGCCATAAAACTACTATGAAAAGCCGGCGTAATTATCCCAAAGAGGAATTTACAGAATTCACAGCTCTGTGAAAGGTCTAATTCATTTTATTATCACCAGTTTAAGTGCAGCTAAATGAAGATTTTAACCTACTGAACCATTTAATTTCTGAGTATATAAAAGTGGTAGTGAAAGACAAAAAAAAAATAAAAATACAACCATCTCATTCATAAAGTGACTGTCCCCAAAGCCATTCCAAAGAAGACGAGCCTCTCGGGTTTTATCTTATGTCTATAAAAGCTTCTTTTTCTCATGTCTTTTCAAAATATCGTCTCCAAAATACAGGTCAAACCAAGATCATCTCTTCTCCCAAATAGATTTCTGCCTGGTTGTTGAGCAAAAATATTGACTCAAAAGTGGGCGGGCACCATCACATTAAAAATGAGTAAATCTGTATGCGGCATCATTTAGTTTGCGGCACAACAATGGACCACATCAAGCTCAAGTTGCTGTTAATTATTATCATCAGACAGATGATTAAATTCCCAGAGCAAATGGTTGATAGAAGGCAGAATGTTGAATGAATAGTACATAATCCCTTCAGAAAATCTAATGGCAATGTAAAAAGGGGAGTTTCAAAGTTAGAAATGTCTTTTTCAAAAAAGACGAGGTCAGCACCTTTGAACAGACAAGAGAAACATAAAGGGCACGCCGTGGGAAGACAACAAACTAGACATTTAAAAATCTCATGAGACAGATTAAGTTTAAAAATATGTATGTATGTATTTAATGTGGAACCGATTGCTGTGGTCTTTGTAATAAAGCAATAGTAGAGTTTCTTGGTACTTTGTGGGAAAATGTTTAGGAGTCAGAAAATGTCACACTTTTTTAATCTGTGGCAAATTAAACGTAGTACCATAAGCAATCTATTTTAAACCTGTAGTTCTCTTGGAACAGATCCAGTTCTTAGTGGTATCAAAGCAGATTGTATCTCCAAACATAAGGACTAAGTTGTGGATAAACTTGCTAAAATATGAATTCATGGCATTTATTGAAAGCACTGGCTGATAGGAGTTTAACAGTTCATTCAATTTGTCCTTGGACACATGAATTTCCAACTTGATAATCAAATGGGGAGCCACATCAAGTCAGAATATTCACTCAGAAACTCAGAGGCTTCTCACTAATGCAAACTTCAAATCCATTATAGCTACCCAGCATAAAAAACACCAACACCGTCACCACACCAACACCAACAATACTTATCAACAATCACCTATAATGTTTTGAATCTCAACAAATCAGTCATTTACATGACAGAGTACAAGATCTGGTTACTAACATGTTCCTTTACTGTATGAATGCAAAAAAATACAGTAAATTGTCTTGGCTGCTCAGTAAAACGATTAGCGACACTCACTGATTTTTAAACAGTGACCTCCACCAGTTCATAGTTCAGTATTTGAAGAATCTGTACCTGTTCACAGATTTTTACATAGAACCCATCTAAAATATTCAAGAAAAAACATAGCTTAGGAAGCTAAAGGCACAATGCTACTTGACACGCTATTGGCTAAAGCGTTTGCAAAGCAACAAATCCACAAGTGACATTTGCTCCTACATGAACATTAAGCAGACGTTCAGCTTCAGTAGTGCAACTTTTACTTTAGCTACAGCTCACAATGTTTTATTGACATAAGTTTCAATATAATCAGCTACCAAAAGAGGGATATTGGGAACAGCTACTGTGTTTTCATACTGCTGCCTAAAGATTTCAATGACACAACTAAAAGTGTTGATGCTAAAATGTTCACTCTGTTACCTCAGTTTTCCAAGGAGCTTTATCAAATGCTGACATCTTGAAACACACTGGAGAACACCCACACGCAATCAGTGCATCAAAACTTGTCATGTTGTAGTTGTCTTTGTTTATACTTTTATATGAGACGAGAAGTACAGTCAATGCATCTGACAGCTGTTTGCTCTTCTATTAAGACAAAACAGTCCGTGCTGTTCTTTCATATTATGACATCGGTTAAAAGAGGTTGTTCCACGTGAGTGGCAGCCAACACAATGGTTCACAGAAGTGCTTCATTTCACAGGCATTAGTCCTGCCAAAGTCGGGTACACATTTCCCTGGCCAGGTGGGAATATGTTTAAGCAGAGGAGGAGTCATTCTGCCAGAGCAAATAAGACATGCCTTTATGTTTAACTCAGGCCCAGACAACAGTTTAACATTAACAAGTTTAACTTTTGAGTTTAAGGCCCAAGTTGGTGGGAAAACTTTATACAACAAATTCCAGGGCTGTACATACAGTAGGAGGTCAATGATTATCCAGACGAAGCTGTTACAAAGAGGTCAAAGTTTTGGACCAGGCAGCTAATTTTTAACAGAAGCAGGCAAACAAATGGTGACTATAAATTGTGTGAAGACTTTTTCCCCTTGTATTATTATCATTATTAGGCAGTTCTGCAGTACACAAACTGACTTTTGTCCCTTCAAGTTGCTTTTTAATCAACATTGTACAAAAAGGCCTGGATACCAAATCCAGAATCATAGCATTTTGTTATGGTGTTTGCTTTGTCTGTGTGGAAGCTAATGCTTATTAGTGGCCTCAAAGTTAGTCATTCCTTACAAAATCTTCTGAATGCACATCTGAATAAAATCTGATGATCACCAAAGTTGGTGTGAATTCAACAACTTCAGGGAAATCTAGAGAAAATTTTCTACGGAACAGCTATTTAAGAAAAACAGACTTACTGCACTCTGAATCAAAGCTTTGGACTGGAAAACTTAAGAGCCTCAGAATTTATGGCCAACATGCTGCATTTTCATAGCAACTGTGCATAGTCATGAATTCTCTTAATACACTATAGACATAAAGATGCATTTCTTCATATAATTGAACTGCAACAGCAAAAAGTCACCAGCTGTTTATCAGTATTTCAGTTTCTTTCATCAGCTCGAGCCCTTTAGTCAAAATATTCATTTATATACTTTAGAAAGCAAGTACATTTAGATATACATGTATTTATATGTGTGTGTTATACACACATAGCTTAACTTTTTCTACATTTTATGTTACAGACTTATTCCAAACTGTAATAAATCTGTCACTTTCATCAAATATTACACAAATATTCTATTATGCAACATGAAGCTTTATATATATTTTTACAAATTTCAATCAACCCAATTTTCCATAGGTAGACTGAATTTAAACAGTAGAAACTATTTCAAGCTTCACAGAAACCACTGTGAATACTTATGTAAATGTGATTTCTTGGTTTTCTGTTTTCAGTAAAACTGTATTCCACATTTTCATAATGGAGTATTTATGTGTGGAATCTTAAGGAAGGAGATTAAGTTAATACGGTTTGGAATAATGCTGCGGAGCAACAAAATGTGGAAAAGGTGACGTGCCTGTGGCCAAGTCAAGTGAACCTCTTTTTGATTGATGTCACTCACTGTGGAACAGGGACTTCAATTTATGATGCTGGTGCATTGTTATTAAAAATGATAAAAGAATTATCAAGGCTTTGGATGAATGAGAGTGCGAGAGAAAGGCAGAAAGAAATGACAGTAATTGAATTCTGCAAGGATGAATGCTGAAACGTCACCGTAAGCCAAATCAGTTAGCAGTAGAAAGGTCTTTTGAATAAGATTAATCAGAAGAAACAGACAGCGGTCACAAGTCGCTCTTAAGATTCGCATCTACGCCACTCTAAAGCCACGGTGTGTGAAATCCACTGCATATATTCCATCCGACTCCAGCGGCTTTCAGATCTTTTATATGCCTGGTACGTTATCCGCCTCGATAAAAATGCTAAATGCAGTTCACACAAAGCAAAAAGGATCACTGTCAAGCAAAGCTATCTGGGGGAACAGCAAACACATGTGGACAAGAATGGAAAAGAGCAGAGCAAATCAGCACACGCACGTCTGATCTGACTGCCCACGTAATTGAGATCAGGTAGTCCTCAATCAGCAGCCGAAACATAAAAGCTCTGAGTAGCCTTGAGTAGTTCCTAATGTCAGATTAGTGTCAGGGTGCTTTCAAACATTTCCTCACCGCACTGCATTCAGGTCACCGAGTAGTTTGGGAGAAGGAGGGCGGAAAAAACAGTGTAAGACAATGAGCAGAGAGAGAACCATCAATCATTCTGGTACCTTGTGGGGATTTCTGTACACACGTACACTGCACAGGCTTTTTAGTCAAGAAGTAATGACACAGTTATTCAGTCTTCAGGGAGTATGTAAGGTGATTGATGTTTGGTAGAGAGCTGCTGATAGTTCTCTCTCAAACAGTCAAAAAGTAGGAACGACAGCTGTTACAAGTTAGGAAAGTTTAGCTTTTCAGAATATTTCAGTTGTTTTTTCCTGTGGAACACATCTTAATCAGTAAGATGCAGCTGCACGATTAATAGCGAACACTATAGAAAGTTTGGAAACTTGGTGGGAAAGTAGTAACAAAAGATTGAGAGGCAATGTACCTCTTCCTGTAAAGAAAGAATCCAACATTTCACAGGATGAGACTGTGCAGAAGTCTCCAGTCTCCCTTAGTTTAACTATATCTTCCCTCCAAGAAGTCAGAATTCTTTTTTTAAATTATGCAAGAAAAGTTCAGGGTTTTAGAAGATTTTAAACTTTTTTTTTCCCTTTCAATAATTTGCAGATTTTTCTGGCTATTCTCAGTTGAGCAATATTATGTTGGAACTCGCCTTACTTCTAACAATTTCCAGTACATGTAATGAGAGAAAATTTGCCTTTCCACAAATTAATAACATTGAGTTCACATCATTTGAAGTTGTCAAAGGAGGTCTAAGTCAAATATTTGTGTTTTTCTCTGTTTTTAGTTAAATTCAGTGGAGTTTATTTATATTCTGAATGGCCGCAGCAAAAACATTGGAGATGAAAGAAACACTTCATGAATATTAGTATAATTTGGTTACCAGGGTTGCTGCAGAGCCTAAAAATGTCTATAATAGATTACTAGTCTCACTTTGTTGTGGAAATTGTTAAGGGTATATTTTAAAAAGCACATTGAGAAACACATCAAATTTGCCTTTTGGTTAATTTTATATGCCATTTTTGTGCAATCTTTTTAAGAGCTATGTGCAGGGCATAAACTGGTTGCACATTCTCACTATTCTAGTAAAACAGAAGAAGAAAAAAATCCCAACCTCTTTAAACATCAGAGTCTGTTTAAACCTTGGCGATTTCAGGTGTGCAATAAATAATTTAATGGAAAAGCAATCCACTGAAAGTGGCCTGCTATTGAACTCATCATGAGTCAGAAATCAGGCACTCTACCAACATTGTTTTTTTAATGTTCAGAGGAGTTTCTGAAGTTGTTCTAAATTATTGTTTAATGCCACTCTGGAGCACACAATCTCTGAATTGTTGCAAAATATAAAATAATACAGGGGAGATCAAAACTTCAGCAAAACACTGCAAACTTTTCAGTAGTCAAGAGTTATTGATGTAGAAAAATCTATTGGAAAATTTTTTATAAACAGTAAATTTCCCCTGTGTGCTCCATACTGTGCAAGTTTGAGTTTGGAATCTCTCTTTAGGAATAGCAAAAATATAATCCAAGACTGATTCATGCTTTTGCCCTTTCCACTTCAATATCTCGCTGAATTTCCTCACAGCGAGCATTTTGACTTTCCACAGCAGGAGAAGGATAGGTGTACCTAAAAACATTAACTGAGTATCTGTTCATTAAAATGTCAATGCAAAGTCATAGCAGTATGACACAGAGACAGCACGTATCCAGACTAAAAGCAGTCAAATGAAATCCTGCTTTCATTTACTGAATTATCACTCAGTTCACCGACACGTCAACATGTCTACTGATGCAGTGCAGCGGTGACATTGACATGGAGGGAACATTTCAGTCAGTAAAAAAGGAGTCTCTGTTGGAGGCAGGTGTAATTTGCCAAAGTATGAAAATGATGCAGTGCAGATTCAGAATGAGGACCAAAGTGTCAGGGTAGCACTTTTATGGTAGGTTCAGAAAATTAAATAGACAGATTCAGTCCAAAGACTTTAGCGTTGCAGCACTGACAGAAAAAAGAAAGAAAGAAAATCCAAAACTGCAAACAGAACTGGCATTTCTTTCAAGTAATGATGGAAGGAATTCATAACACCAATTTTAATATTAGAGAAAAATAACCTCAGTAATAATAAAGTGGAGTTTTCAAATGATTAATTCATTTATTGCAGAAAAAAAGAACCCAAACCAACCTGAGCTTATGTGAAAACATAATTGCCTCTTTGCCAGATCATAAAATATCTGAGTCATTGGGAGTTCAGCAAACCACAGTGAGAGCCTTTACACACAAATGGAGAAATGATCAAACAACAGAAGTCAAATTTCACAGCAGACACCAGCCTACCAAAATGAATGCAAGAGAGCATCAATGAGTCACCCAGGAGGTAATAAAAGACCCAGAACCACATCTAACATCATCTCTGCCTCTGTTAAGGCTATTGTTCACGATTTAATAAGTAAGAGTGCAAAAAAAAAAAAATAAAATAAAAATGGCATAACTGAGAACATTTCAAGGCATGCTGACCAAAATGATCACACAGACCTAGCTCACGTTTTCCAAAAATGTCTTGATAATACCAGATACATTTTGGGGAAACTGTCCTGTGAACTGACAACAAAATAAACTTTTTGGAAGTTCTGCATCCCATTTAATCTCTTATCAAATCAATAGCATTTCAAAAAAGAGAATCATACCTACAGCATAGTCAGACACACTGGTGGTCTTGGGCTGCATTGCTGCTCTAGGACCTAAATGATTTATTGTATTGATAAAACCATGAATTCTGTTTTCTGAAGCAGAAAGTAATGAAGGAGAACACCATGATAGCTTAACCATGTTTGATTAAGATTAATGTTCTTTATAATGATCCAAAGAATACCATCAAATCCATCTGTGAAGGACTTTAAAAAAAACAAAGACGACGTTTTTGGGTGGCCTAGTCAAAGTCTAAACTTAATTCTGATTGAAGGTCATTCAATGACCCAGCAATGTGTCTCAATTAAATTATTACTGAAAAGAAGACCAAACCATAATTCCTCCACAGTGATATAAAAGAGACATTACTGGTTTAAGAAATGTCTTGTCTTTGCTGCCAAGGGCAGCACACCCAGTTATTACATTTAGAGAACAAATGTTTCTTGTATCTAATCAGGTTGTCTTTGATATTAAATGTGCTTGATGATCTGAAATATTTAAGTGTAACAAAAATGGAAGAATAGATTAAATTTGTGCAAAAAATGAGCATCAGGGTGAAAAAGTTCACGTCTTAATTTCCAACAATAGGTGTTAAGACGACCTCCCTGGAGGCTGATGTTGCTGCAATCAACACGCTGCATGCAGTTATCTTCTTCTGACTGCCCTTGAAAGTTGGCACAGAGATCCTCCGTTATACACAACAATCAATAGCTGGATTCTACCTACATCTAAAGGTTCAAGAAAGTTTGACCTTATCAAGACCTTCTATTACCACTGGCAGTCCCTTCTAGCACTCTCCTGAGAAATAGTCTCAGCTGTTTTTCCCTCAGGGGGAAAGCCGTGACAGCTTGTTACTGTTTCGCTCTAGACAGGTGTTTCACACCACAACTCCACACAAGGACACCACTGCATGCAAATAGTCATTTCAGCATGACGAGTTAACCTGCTTCAGGAAAGCTTTGGTTGGTTTTCAATTGGCCAAGAGAAAAAAAGGCCAAATAAATAAAACTGTGCTGTGACTGACCTGTGAAGAGGAGAGAATAAAGGCAACTCTGCCAAGCTAATCTGCAACCTAGCCTTTCTGCAAATGCAAACAATGTACTGGAAACCATAGAATAAGGAAAAGTAACATATTATTGTTAATCGTACCTGTTTGTTGGGTCAGCCGATATTGAATCAATGGAAAAAGAGATTCCACATGAAAGACAGAAAAGAGAAAAACAACATTTTGTCAGTAATGGAACAAAATACTCAGTACAAATAAGTCTTTTTTATTTATTAGTAAAAAAAAAAAAAAAGAAATTAGACTGAAATATTCTGCAAATGACAGAAGAAAAATTGGTCAAAAGACCAAAAAAAAAAAAAAAAAAAAATTAGACTGAAACATTCTGCAAATGACAGAAGAAAAATTGGTCAAAAGACCAAAACAGCAGCAAGATTGTAAGGGTATAGTAAAAACAGCCCCATAGAAAGCCGAGGATGGAAAATCACTCAAAATGATGTAACAAAACATAATTCAACTCAGAAAAATGACAACCCACTTTGCTCTAAAAATCTATACACATTGCATCCTAAATATATTTATCCAGTCTCATAATGATTTAGTGGCCTTCCCTTGGTTTGAATGAATATCAATCATGACTGCTTAAAAACGTGAAGGAATGTAACAGGTTGTATAAATGGTATTATGGGAGAAGAGAACCATTTATAATCATTACTGTAAACTGGCAGACTGCCCTAACCTAGACATACAGTATATGACTGCACAAGTAATAAAAGTGCTCTATAAAATCTCCTGTATAAAAATACAATCTGGCTGAGTAAGAGTAGCTCTTTTCCTGGCAACAAACTCAAGCCAAACAGTTGATACTGTTTAGGAAAAAAAGAACTTGGTTGAGGAGTAAAATACACATGTGGCCTATTTTTATTGAAATACCAATATGTTGCCTAAGAGCTGCTTCCCTGTAAATGTAACAAAGTTTTATGAATAATAATAATAAAAAAAAACAGTGAAACTTAGCCAGCAGGATAAACCCAAGGTTTATTTGAATGTATATAATCTATAAGAATGACAGGACTGGCTAACCATTAGCTACTAATGATGCTAATGTTAGGATCTGTTTCATAGCTTCCTATCAGCTCTAAGTTAAAACATTTAGGCTTATCAAGCTCAAAATCTTAAAATGCAAAGATTGGTCAAACCTATTGAATAATTTGTAGTTAGTTTGAGATTGAAACAATAGTTTGCTGCAAAAGTTTTGATTCCTAAACTTTCGTAACAGTACCACTAATGGTACTTCTGCTTGGTGAATTGGTGAATTGCCTTAGAATCTGCTTAATTCTAAGGCAATTATGTGCAGGGTTCTTGTAAACTAACTCGATGTGATGGAGCGCTAATAAGCTGCAACAGCTAAATGATACATTTTTATCACTCATCTATCTTCATTTCTTCTTTCATGACCAGGAATGTCTTAAAAGAAAGATTCCTTAGAGATACACTGGAACGAAATGCAAATAAATTATATTTACCGAACCCATCAACACATTTGACATGCAAGGCAGTCATATTGAATTTTGAGGTTGGGGTCAGTAAAAATTCGAACTTGGAACTTGGAATTCGAACTTTATGCGACTTTCTCATCAATTTTCTGACTTCGAATGAGGCATTTCTTTTTACTTCTATTTAAAAATGGAATAAGCCTTATCCTTCAACGCAGTCCCAATAAAAGCAATGCTTTATTTTTATTTTTAATGAAATAAATTAGAAAAGTGCAAGTCCTGCTGTAGTGCTGCTTTGTAATACCTGCTAAGATGGCGGTCAATGTGAGACTTGGTATTTACAGAGATGGTATTTCTGGTACTGGCAACCGCTGCCTTATTTAATCAGTTTAAACAAAAAAATCCTGAGTTGTTTTTTTTTAGCATTGCAGCCACCTTAGAATGGATGAGGAAGATTGAACACTTTCATTGTCCAGATCCTAGACACATCTATGATGTCCCTCGTCTCTGTGATATGGACACAAAGGACCAATCAGTTGAAAGGCAGACAGCATCTCCTTGTCATTATGCATAGTAAGAGTGATGCCAAAGTGGGGAAGTTTTTTTTCCAAACCAGCATGCATTCGCTGCACAATCTTAGCAGGGTCCTCGGCCCCTCATCCATCTGTTGGCTGTCCCTCACACTCATTAATTCTGCCCATCCCCTGGTGGCTGCTCGTTGTCGCAATTTGATTAAGCCCAGACGAACCACCAGGAATAAATAGAAGCCTGAGCCGCTCAGTGCTGGCTGGAGAGAGAGAGAGAGAGAGCAAAAAAAGAGAGAGAAAAAAAAGAGGGAGAGAGAGGGAGAAGAAGACACTGACGCGTCTTTTCAATCATTAAGTACAAAGAACTGTTTGAATATGCCGGCTGCACGACAAAATATCAGAATATCCTTTAAAAAAAATACTGTTTTTTAAAGGATATTCTGATATTTTGTCGTGCAGCCGGCTTGGTTTGGTTTGATTGTAGATTTCTCTAATGGAAACTGCATAATTGAAAAAACAATAAATAAAAAACAGCTGAGTTTAAAATTCAGGCCTCAAAATTAAAAATAAAATTGTGTCTGTTGCTCAAGCTCATCATCCTACAGGAATATCGCACCGTTAACAGAGAGACAGAGCCTCTTGAAGTAGGTGGAATCTCATTCAGTAGTGTGACACACACTTACACTCAAAATTTACATCTACGCAAACATGCAATTACTAAACTTAAGATGTAAAGGTATAGCTTGTATTCTTTTGTATTCATTTGTTTTTTAAAATGTATGTTTTATCAAAATGGTATCCAAAGTCTTAGAATTGAAGGTTGTGAAGAGACACCTTTAGCATGTCATTCACCTAAAATAAATTTTAAAAAACACAAACAAATTGGCTGTAAATATTAATTTAAAATGATCTATTTCATAAGTGATGCAGAGAAAGCAATTTAATAACGTCTCATTTAACGCTTTAAGATTTTCTGTTAATGAAATATGAAACCAAAATCATTTCCTTTATAAGAAAGAATCATTCCCAACAAAGGTTTGGAGTGAGACTGATGAGAATGAGGCAAGAAAAAAAATCCGCATCAAGTCCAGTGCAAAAAAGGTAGCAGTGCAATCTGGTCACAAGTGTCCTTAGGAAATTAATACTGGCACCTTCCCTATTTGTAGTGTCTTATTACTAAAAGCACAGCAGGTACTGAAATGATTTTAATAAACCTTCTATGATTGCCAAATTTTTGATCCTCTTGTCTCATTACTCAGTTGACCTGTATGTCTTAGTTGTTTCAGTAAGTTACAGTAAGCCTCCATCCTGGCTGCTTTGGTACTTCAGCTTACTGACTATTATGCACTCTGACCGGACCGATGCAGCCAGACGTCTCAGGCCGGATGGGTCGGACTGGTGCAGAGACCAGCTGACCTTTTAAAGTGGGTGCGATGGAGAGCTAGCTGAGAGTCCAGCTAGAAGCTTCATGTTACAAGAGATGTTTAATCGTTCTGCTCACAGATGTCATTGAAGATTACATAGCATTTTCTGCTTTATGAAGCAGCATTGAAGACCGAGTGATTTTAGCACCACTCATCCTTTATCTCTTTCTTCTTGCTGTTCCAGGTCCTTTGATCATCCATTTTATGGATATTTTGGCATGTTTTCCTCTGGACTCTGCTATTTAGTCATAACTTCCCAACAGAACTCATTTTGTTGAAAGGACAAGGTATGTGGCAACTGGTTTAGTGTCATTTCTGCAGATGTTATATAAAGAATGAAAACTACAGCAGCCACATAAAGCAGGAGTGTTAAGCTACTAATGGACATTTATCTTCATACTTTTTTCCGCAACTTTCTGCATAGCTTCTAAAATTATGTGCGTGCTTGCAGCGAGACTGTTCATGCAAGCTTCTTCTAAAATTTTTACTTTATTTGTGCAATGTTCAAAGTTTATTTACCATATTAATAATAAAAAATATGCCTACACCTCACCATAGCAGATCTAACAAGCCCTTGAGCTGTTATGCAACGTCACTGTATTCGGGATGACTGCTGCTGAATATTAGGAATCCATACTTTTAAGACTTAAGGGATCTCATTAGACAATTTGCTGTCTACTCAGAACTCCTCACCATGAAATGAGTCGGTCTGAAACGGGTTTGATTAAATAGTGGCAAATAAAAGGAGAATATTCAGCAACATTCAGGCTTTTTCTGCACATGAAAGGTGGATTTCTGCTGACTGAGATGTTTTTGAGCAAAATCCAGCATATTCAAGCTGTCAGATGATGTTTTCTTGTACAAAAGTTACCTTTCATCGGGACAAATGTGACACACAGAGAGCTACAGTGAGACATCAGCTTGCAAAAAGTACTAAGCTCATTCTTACAAGACTCTCCTGATCTAGTAACTGTAAGATCTATTTATAACACCAGCTTTCCAAGAACATTTGCCTTTCTAGCTGTGGTTATACAGGACAGACAGGCAGTGGCTGCATCCATTTGCTGTTTGACAACAAACAGTAGAGTTAAAAATAGAAATGCAGTAAACAATCTGAGACAATTTGAAACACAGAAACTTTTCTTTGATTGGCTCAATTGGTACAATTAATTTAATTTAATGGCTGTAGAGATAATGTTAGTGAGATGGATATGAAAAATTTGCAAGCACTGTGAGAATAAGATCATAAAAAATATATTCTAATCTATTTTAAAAAGGGAAAATCAGACTTAGAACCAGCTTTATTGGCAAACAATGAATTTGACTTCCTTTATCCAACTCTCAAAGAATACAGATATTAAGTATAAATATGTAAAATTAAGGAAATAAAATAAAGAGTAAGATCAGCAGAGTACATGTATGTGTATCCATAGTCAGAAAAGAAAAACAGACAGGTTTTGAAAGTACAAACTTGCTCGTTTCCCAAACAAGTAGCTAAACTCTGGCTATAAGGTCTCCATTGTGCTCATCCGAGGGAGCAGGGAGAAATTTTCTGTGGCAGCTGGCTTAAGCAAATGCCTCTCTGAGGCACTGACTTAAAAATGAACAGTTTGTATGCAGAATGTGTGGGTTCTGCAAAGATGTCAGCTTTTCCTGACCAAAAACTTGCATAAGTTCAGTAAGGAGAGAATGCTAGCCCTGATTAACTTCCTGCAGTTCATGAATTCTGGCTCTGACCTTCATTTTTTAATGTAAACCCACATTGCACTGTGTCTAATATTGTCATGAATATAAATAATTAACTATTACACTCCAAAACGTACAGTCCCAGACACGCCGGTTGGGTATTATTTGGTTATATTGTTATGGTTGATTACTACACTACTCCCAGCAGTGGTAAAGCATGTTGTAATGTAAATCAATGCAAATCTAAGTGCAGAAACTGTTTGCACTATTGCTCTCCTATTGCTATCAGTCTGAACTGCTTTCATGCAACGCCATTTTTTTTAAACAGGAACACAGATGAATATAATTGACAACGGTAAAGCAATGTTGATAGCCAAAAGCATTGCAGGATAAAGTAGATTTTTTTTACTGCTACTGAGGTGTTCTTCAGATAGAAAAGGTAGTGTTGACATATGTCTCTATAGTGTGCAATGACTTCCTCAATGACACCCGTGGCTGTCACCGTGACAGATTTCCCAGATGCAATCTGAGCTGGCTGTGTTTCATTATTGCGCGGCTGCAGCGATCCTTGACCGGTCTCATCAAGCTGTCCTCGTCAGCAGGGAGCAAAGGATGTGAAGCATGTGCCTCTGTGGACTCACATGGAACCTTAACTGGTCTAAACAAGAGAAAGGCATGCAAGGAGCTGCGCCGTGACGGGCCAGCCTCTCCACATTCTTCATGCCTTTACACATTCCAAAAAGTGGAAAACAAATATAATCCCCCCCCACATCCCCTCAAACGCCCACCCACTAAAGAGCAGAAATAAAGAATCCGACTGATCTAAACCAGGCAGAGCTGTCTGACTCAGCTCCAAGAACCACAAATTGTTTTTCTTTATTAAGATCGGTGCACTGGAAGTGCTGTCTGCAGCATTTGTTTAACAAGGGGAAAGAATGACTTATGACAACAGCTCTTGCAAAGAACTGTCATTTTGTAAACGCAATCTTTATGAATAAGGGAGAAACACACCTGTGCCAGCGTTAAGTCAACAGCAGATAGTGCGTGCTATAAATCACCCACACAAGTGTAACTGCTCATTTTCCTGCACACTTTACAACTGTGTGCTTCTTCTATCACATTGTCAGATTGTCTTGTGAAAAGAGCAAGGAATGATGGGTATGCATTCAAACCTGGCTGCAACTTCGCCTCCTGATGCGTAATCCTTTTTTATTTTCTGCTTACTTGCACTCAAATCAAAATTCTATCCCTGAGATACGACTCCCATGAATTATTACGTCACAAATGTTTTCCATGACGCAAGAAGTAAAATGCTAAGTAAAAGTCATTATCTTTCAGAACATGCTCCTAAAAACAGCTTGTGACAATTGGCATGCGGGTGAGACATTTGGGCCGGCATGCTGGAGCGCTACCAACACCTGTCGAAGACAATCAATCAGACCGGGAGCTGCAGCGACGCTGTGCTCGGGTTTAAAATGATTGTAAGCCTATTGTTTGATGTTGTAAATCAGTTAACTTCAGCAGCTGACAGCCTGCAGAACTCTCGACTACTTTTCAGAGAAAGAGGCTGTGGGTGCTGCCTCACTGTGTTAAGCCTTCTCTTAGCATCATGCAGCAAGGTGAGAAGTTAGCCAGCAGCCTCCTGAAGAACCCCTACCGCTCTGCCATGAGCTCCAGAGGGGGGGATCACAGCGCATTAAGATTTCCCAGCTTGTCTAATTATATTTACAGGAGGAACTAACCATAATGACTTCACTTTGCTGTTACAGGGAAAGTGGGAAATTGACTCCGGATTATTTATTGAGAAAGAGAAACCATTCATCCTCTCACATGATGGAGGGTGTTTCAATCCTAAACCGCTAACTGTGTCAGCCAGGTGGGGGTTTTGCAATGTTAATGCACATCTGAAAATAGAAACTGCAGCACAGTTTTTAGCTTTCAAGATGAAGCTTCTCCAGAGACAAATGGTTTAAAGGTCAAACGTGGAGCTCTAAGAGCGATACTTAGCACAGAGCTCACTGTGAGTTCAATCTTTAAATTGAAAGATAAACTTAAAGATTGAACAGCACCATGAAAACAGATTTGTCCCTTGCAGAATTCTTCTGTTTTTGATTTTTTTGGTCATGCTTCCATTTTTCATGTCCTGAAACAATTTTTTTAAAGCCTGAAACGATTAATGGGTACAATTAATTAATATTAATTAATTAATTAATTAATCATTAATTGGAGTATTCAGAGTCTGGTATTAAATAATCTGGGATTAAATATTAAGTAAGACATTGAAACACTCAATAACCCTTCTATGCAGTAGAAGTAAACTTAATGAAAAAAAACTTTAAGAGTGGGTGATGTGAAACAGCATTCGTGGAGTTAACACACACATTCAGTGGCAGATGTTACCACCAAGGATGACACACACAGTCATTAGGCTTCGGGGACCAATCATATTTTAGGCCAGATTGGTTGGGAGAGCTTAATTTCCCTTAATAAATAAAATCCTCATTTAAAAAAAATGCATTTTGCATTTGCTCAAATTATCTTTGTCTTATATTAAAGTCTGTTTAATGAGCCAAAGAATTCAAGAGTGACAAGAGCAGGAGAAAACTGTAGGAGAAATACTTTGACGGCAAAAATGAGAGATTTTAAGGCAGGTAGAAAACAGTCAAGAGGTGCATCGTTTCTCAGAGAAATAGAAAAAAATAGAATAAGGTGACAAAGCAATTTGCCAGCAGTAACCCTCAGCTCTCTTTTCCACCAACCATCAGCTGGAAACATTCGAGTCAACCAACACCTTAATTATCAGTCCATTTAGTTAATTAAATTGAAGGCACCACAAAATAATTTGGGCTGGCTGAATTATCAACAGCTAGAACTAATTAGTGTCAAGATGCTATTTAATTACGGGAGCCATTTTGGAATTATACACACCACTAGACTGTTTTCTCAACCCTGTCAATAGTTTATCAGGGAGGACGAGGGAGAAAGAGAGCGAGCAGGGCAGAGGAAAAAAGCAAGCGACGACATAGGAGGAGAGAAAGATGTAAAGATGCACGCTGACAGTCAAAGAGGCAAAAGAAAGCATTTATGGGCTGCATGGTGAATCTGTGACTGATAGATCCAAAGAAAGAAGAACTCAAGGCCTACATGAGGCTCCTTCGCTGTATCTAGGTCACATTATTCAATGTGATCCTTAAAGTTTTACAATTCTACCAGGGAGTTTAAATATGGGTAAAATTCAAGGCTATGGGCTAAAAAAAACTCTCCCTCCTCTGTCATACACAGCAAGAAACATGTTAAATGGAATAAAGCAAGGCTGATAAAGGTGAACTCCTGCTCTCATTTCAGCTATTTAACAAAGGGTTTCTTGTAAATATGAGGTTGTGATACTTTTCTGACATATGGGGACACATGCTGCACTGGCAACAAAAACTACTTTGTTAAATCTAATTCAGTGCAGTTGGATAAAATGTGTTGTGTCTGCCATCAACCATCAACCAGGTTTTTTTCTGGTTGATGCAGATTTGGGGGTTTTCTTTCAGGTCTGATCTGCACAATCTAACTTTGATGAATTCGGACTTTCTAAGAAATAAAAGCATGCAGCAAAGATTGATCATAAAGAGAATTAATTTAACTGGCATTGAAATGAATTGTGTTGGATAGATTAATGAATTGGTCTTGTGGAGTGCCTTGAGGTGACATATGTTGATTTGTTGTGAACCTGTGTCATACAGATAAACCAAATTGAACAGTAGTAAGTAATCCAACAGAAAATAGAATAAAAGTGATTATTTCCATTGACACATCAATGTCCCTAACTTTCAAAAGAACAGATGTGTATGAACTTAATTTGGACTTAACTGAAGCTAATGCATGTCATTATTGACATCTACGAGTGGAAATCTAACAGGAACTGTAACTATTCGCTCAATCTTACAGTAGTTTCCTACATAAAAAACTATTTGTCTTGCACAAATGTATTTCAGTCTCTGCTACAGACCTGAAAAGGTTCTGCCAGGGCACCGTGATCCGGCTTCTATCTGATCTGCTGTCACTCAGCTTTTCAGCTCACGCTGCTGGCAGCATCGAGAGCTCTCAGCACCCTCTATGACGCACCTTTCCTCCTATTCCTGTCTCCAATTTTCTTTTTATTCTCACTTATTTGTTCATTGCAATGAAAGATCCCCACCCCTTCAATTGAAAACGCCACCTAAACTTCAATCCGGCAAACTTTCCGTACTGATGTGTACAGAAATCAAGTGGGAGAACATGAATCTAGCTTTTCTTTGGATTTTTTTTGATTTATTTATTTTATTTTATTTTTGAGCGAGAAAGCCAGAGTTCATGAAATGACTCATCATATCATTGTCGAAAATTGCGCTTATGTTCTGCTCTGATAAATGACTCCTGATGGGTGAGACATTACCACGAAATCAGAGACATTAAACGTATTTAGCAGAAACATCGCCGCTCTGAGTCAAAAGTGCAGTCGCCTAATAATGTTTTAAGTGGGTTTCAATTTCTACCCTGATAGCCATCATTAGCTAATGAGGGAGTATTATTGTGCAGCTGAAGCCACATTCAAACCCAGCCAGAGATGCTTTCACTTTCCCCCCCCTCCTTTCTCAATTGAGCCCCCTCCCCAGATGCTTTAAGCCTCCGGATTTGCTCAGTTAGAGTAACTCGGATCTAAAAATAAAAACAGAGGAAGGACCCAAAAGCTTCGACGCCTTCTGGCCGATGCAGACACACACTGCATTCTGAGTGACAGTGTCCTCTGTCAGAGGATTCAGCGTCCTTGACGGACCGGCATGCTGACTCACTTGGCAGGTCTTTTTTTTTTTTTTTTCCTCTTTCACATCCTCCTTCTCTGTGATCTTTTGCTCCGCCTGCAGCAGGCTGAGCTGATAGTTAAAAGCAGAACAGGGGTGGGGAGGCAGAGCCGGGAGATTGGACATGGACCTCATCAATGCCAGCTGATCTGCTTTATCTCGGTGCCAGCGCGACTTTGTCCAACATGAAGGGGAACTTGAAACTAAAACGCAGCAGAGATTTTTTTTTTTTCATTAATTTGCCTGCGTGAGGTTATCAGATTTTGTACATTTTCGATGTCACTGTTTTACCGAAAGGTCTACCTCGGAACAGACATTTGATATTCTGAATGCAGAGCTGTAAAGGTTTCCTTCTTTTTTTTTTTTTTTTTTTGACAAAACGTATAATCAACAGCAGGGTTCAGGGAGGCAGCCACACCGCAGCGGTCTGCTCAGATACTTCTCTCAGCAGCCTCACAAAACCATGAACACACAAAAACATAACACCGCAGTCCACATTGTTCCTACCAGCTACTTAAGAAAAAAAGCACTTCCTGTGTTTAGGACATCTAAATCTTCTATGAGCTCCAGGTCTGATGACAGCTTAATGTGCTGCATTAAGGGTGGCTGAATCCAGGCCGCAGCGTGTTTTCTGGCCGTTTGAGGCTCAAACTCTGAGGAGAATACAGAGATGGAGAACGCTTCTCATTTTTTCACCTCAGTCATTTACGTGAGTGTCTCCAGCCCAGATTGACACCATTAAATAACATTCAGTGACAGTGATTCATGTAACTATGTGTCAGAGGGACAATAAATTAACGGAGAGATCACTGCAAAAACATAAAATCTCACCAAGTATTTTGGGGGAAAATGTCTTGCTGTAAGAGAAATTACCTGCCAATGGAACAAGTATTTTTTCATTAATATTAACTAATTGTTGACTTAAAACAAGCTCCTTTGTCTTTCTCAAAAGTTATTTATGAATTAGTTTTAACCTGTCTCAAGTGTACTAATATATTTGCACTAGAAACTAGACCAAAATTACTTATGATGTTTTCCAGAAGATTTTTCAAATTCAAATTATTTCCCAACTGGAAAGTCCAACTTCAACTTTGGCTTTTGTCTTTGTCATTTTTTATTATTACAAAAAGAAACACAACTGTGAAATGTACGCTTAAGAGTTGTTAAAAAAAAAACTTGATCAGTTACTTAAAAAACCTTTATAGAACAGGGGATAACACTATTTTCTAATTCTTAGAATAATTAAGCTCAAACAGTTGATATGTCTGGCAGATTTACAGATTTAGTTGTCAAATAATAATTTTAGCAACATGTAACTTCTGACTGAAAATATTACTAATGTTTTGGAGTGGCCCAATCAGAATCCTGATCTGAATCTGATAGTGAAGCAAAAGATTTGAATGATGGCAACGAGGTCTTGCAATATCAAATATTTGACAGAATTACTGAAAAATAAATGTATTTTTTCAGTAATCATTCAGGGTATACATAGTTTTTCATACATTTTTTCAATAACAATATAATTGATACTCCTTTTACATTACTCTCTTTTTATCTTGTGAGAGACGCTGGTCTCATGTTTTAATCACATGCAATCTCTGTTGAATTAAATTAATTTTAAATAATTAAATAATTTTAATCTGCCAGGAGTATGAATAATTTTCTGCTTAATTGTATGTGTTCTATCTTAAACTGTGGTTTCTTGACAACTTTAATCGGTACAACACAAATATTTGACTTTTTATAAACACGGCAATAGAATCATACAGTGTTATTATAACTGGAATTGAACTATTGAACCGTTTTGGGACCGTGGGAGGAAGCCAGTGTAACCACAGAGAACCCCTGCAAGCAGCAAACCGAAAACAAAATGCATTAATCAATGACAGTGGGAGAAACTTAAGCAACAATATTAAAGCTGAACACACAAATGGCATTGCTTTATTATAATTTGCTATACTTTGAAGAACCCTCATAACACCAGCATATCTGTGAAGACAGCAGTGATTCTCTGAAACTACGTTTCTCTCACCAATGTAGGCTAAGAGCCTCCTTCGATCAGACCTTTTGCATAAGCACACAAGTGCATAATATAAAATGTTGGTTTCTGTTGAAGCGGTAATACCTAAAATAGAAGACCAAATGTGCCATTTAATAGAAATGGGTGCCATTATATATGAACGATCGATTAATGAAACTACGTTGAGCTCTTTGGAACAAGATCTATGCTTAGCATGGCACACTTATCTTTTTATTTTCCAAACATTCTTCGATATTAGCGATCCTGAATCGCTTCCGAACCCACAGAGTTTGTGTTTCTCACAAAATGGATACCACAGACGTGTTTACTTTGAGCTAAGATTGCAGAATTTGCCAATTACTGGGGGTGAAGCTGTTCTTTATGGTTGTCAGGGTGAAGCACTTTTTTTTTAAAGGAAATTACCAGCTTAATATTGGATTCTAAAATTCTGACAGTTCCTATACGGCAGAGAGAAATGCTAGCCTCTTCTGTACACATCAACAGTGCGGCGCTTGTGTTGTTCCTTATTGTGCATGCTGCTGACAACGTGTGCACTATCTCTTGGGCAGCCTCAGTCACCTCATCTGCATATTTATGAATGTTGTTGAACGGCAACGCTCCATTATCAACAAGACTGCTTGGCTATAGACTCCCAGTCCTTTCACCCCACTCTCTCTCCGAGACTTGCACTTCGACCATCTACCGTCTGAATTTCAACATGCCTGGCTGCCACCAAGTATTGGTGGTGTTATGAAGAAAAATGGTGGGAAGAGGAAAAAACATTATGTGGAGAAAAAGGTTGGAGAGCAGTCAAGTAAAAACAAAATCCATGCAGGAAAAAGATGAATGCCGTTTTCAAGGTTGCAACTCTCCGAATTAAATCGACGGATTCTCTGAGGTGGAAACACAGGCCGGCGCTGCGGCCGCCTCTCCCTCAGAGAGGTATAAGTCAAAGTTTTGAGGCAAAGGTAAAACAATAAGCACTCTGCTGATAGCAGACATGAAAGCAGGCCTCTGTGTTTACTCTAGAGCTGTAGCTCTTTATCCGGACTTCCAGTAACAAGGCAAGATTTATTAGCAATCTCAGCAACCAAGCACACAAGAGACAGGAAAAGGAGCTACAACTACTGGACTACTGCACAATGTTCTCATTGTTCCCCACCTGATTCAGGGGTGGGTGTGCTTTACTAATATCCCCCGTTTACCCACGTAATAACAAAAGTTGGCAAACAGGCAAGGGAAAGCCTGACTTTAGATAACAATCTGATTCAGAGCTCTGTTGGCTTCCTCAATAGCAAACAAGATGTTTCCAGAAGAGAGGTAGATCAGATAGAGAGGGGGCACAAAGGAAAATGTTCCTTCAGGTTTACGGCTGAACTATTTTGTCCTATATTTATTTATTTATATTTTACAAATAAAAGTAATGCAGGTTAAAATTAACTAACAAAAAATGTTCTTATTTAAAGAAAATTCATCTTTTAAATGTCTCTTTCAAGGTCTTTGGTTCTAAGAACAACAAATGTTTTTTTTTTTGATGATGAATAAATTCCTTATAACAAAAAATGGCCCTCAGATATGAAAAAAGCAGTTGGTTCAAAGAAAATAGGAAGATTCAAACTACTGTCACTTTCATAAAATAATGCTCTAATTCATTTTTTGCCAAAAATGGTTTGGTAGAAAAATTAAATAAAAAATAAAATTACCACCTCTATCCTGCCAAAAGATGACTTGGGCAAAAAGAAAAACACCATTTGGCAAAAAATGACTTATTTTAGGAAGGTGATGAGATGTAAAAATCTTTTTAATATGTTAATTTTATGGGAGTCAACCATTACTAAAAATGCTCAAGTGATTTTTATGTCCTGTTCACATTTTTCATTTTAAAATCTTGAGATTTGAATACAAATTAAGATACAAGTCTGTTTTTAAGAGGGAGCTCCCCTCAGAATAACTGTGTTCGGACCTGTTGCTTACAAGATGAAGTCATGAAGCATGAACCAGAATCTACCATGGTTCAAGGCTTACAGTCACAGCACCACACTCACAACATTTAGTCACACGGTTCCTATAGTTTAATACTCTTTAAATGAGATGCCCTACACCATACTGGACGGATATCTTCCTCTTACTGTGTGGAGTCTGATACACCACAGTACTCCTCTGTCTATCTGGCCTCAGCTGCTCACTAGCTTACACCAGACATGGGCCAGTGAATAGAGTTGCCTCAAGCAGAGAGTAACACCGTTTTGCCCCTCCCTCACCTGTTGCTGTGCTCTTTTGGTCAGCTAGCCGAAAAAATACTCCCACACTCTTCACTTGCTTACACTGGATCCCAGCAGCTCAGAGAATAGACTTAAGCATAGGTTTGTTAGTTTATAAATCCCTGAATGGCTTAGCACCAAAATATATTAAGGATCTGTTGTTGTTGTTGTTGTTGTTGTTGTTGTTGTTGGTGTTGTTGTTGGTGTTGGTGGTGGTGGTGCATCAACTTTCCAGACCACTCAGGTCTCCTGGTTCTTGACTCTGCATCCCTAGAACCAGCACTGTTAAATAGTTCAACCTCTCCTCAAAACTTGCAAAACAGTGATCTACCAGATCTCTTATCCTAATCTGCCCGTCAACAACTGTCCAGGCTGCTCTCACACTGAATTTTAATGGAAACACTAGTGCAAGGGTTAAGACAAATGATGTCTAGGGCATTTGTTTTCCACTCACTGAGGCATATTTGGACAGAAGGAGTGGAGGTCAAGCATAGAGCAGGGCAGCAGCATGCTCTGCATACGAGTAACAAAAAGCAAACAAAGCCCCAAAGAGCTGCAGGTAATTAGGACACAAGCACTTTTGTGTCACCATAGGTTGTGGATTTCGGCCTTTACCAAGGTGTCACCGTCTTTGTTTTTGTTCTTTGAGGAATGACCTTCCCAAAAATGTCACAAGTGTCTGATGAGTCCTCGTGTCAGAACGAGATAAGCCTCAACATTGTGCACTCAACCGGTAATTAATGCCTCGCCACGGTCGGGTGTGGGGTGAATACTTTGAAACTACAAAGGGCATGAGATGTGCAAATGGTGGGGTCTGGAGCATTGCTTCAAAACGTCTTAAAAAAAAAAAAAACAAGGTCCAATTATGATAATTCTGCAGCAAAACTTGGCAAGAACGAGAGCATGAAATGCTTGAGAAATTATGGATCATATTAAAGAATTATAGGAGAGTTCTGATGGAGATGATGGAGAAAGTTGGCATGCAACCAGGAGAGTAGGATCAAACAGACCACTCACTCACTGATTCACTGTGAAACCTCTACAGATATGATTTGTGTCGGCCAGTCAGAGAGAAAACCTCAGTGCATATTAGGACGTCAAATCATACTGGATGAAGAAATATAAAGTAGAACCAAAATCCATCAATTTTTCATCTCAGTTAATTTTATATACAAGAAATGTCAGACAGAGAAACATTACAGTTTTACATAGAGTAAGATCTAATCAAATCAATACAATCATACAGACAGCTGCAAATTCAAATATCGGCATTCAATCCGTTCAATATTATGGTAATACAATGCAGTCAAATTCAGTTTATAATTCCAGTTGGTTAACTATCTAAGCATGTTTATATGACTGAGTTTGCAGCATATTTATTCCCTTATGGTTACATTCACAGTTAGTCAATCTATCTGCTCCCTCACTTTGCACCGTTTGTGTTTATATTTGTGTTTACCCGAATGCAGAATCAGACCTAGCACAGGCTGATGCTGCAGGGATGTTAAACTGAGATTTTATTCAAGCCTGGTTGGACATGAGAGATTCATCTTCCAAATGTGCAAAATGTGATCGTTTTTTCTCTCTGGACGCTTCAAATTACTGCAGCAACTTGGTGTTGAAGTATTTTTGTAGGGTGGAAGCTGCATCTCCATGCAACTACTGTGGTTCCATCCATGCTAGCCATATTAGCATGGATGGAATGTGGCTTTATTTAACTTTTTGAGATGTTAACCTATAACCACATAAGCTTCTGAAACATGGGCATCTTAATGGGAGATTTTACAATTTAAAAAATACACGGGAAGTCTGACGTTTAGTCACTGACACCAACTGCATTAACAATGCTAGCTGCGAATAAAGCTCGTGTAAAAAAATATATTCTTGACTTTACTCTAACATAAATAGAAACAAATTGGTGAGACTTATCTCAGTCTCTCATATGCACACATGTAACATTGCTGCTCATTTATAATTAATGACCATTCAGGTTATTAAAAACTCCTACAATGACACCATTAACGAGTAATTTAGTCTCTGATTGTAGCAACTTTAAACATCATTTTATCAACATTTCCCCCCTCAGAAAAGAGAAAAATAATCCAGAAATTGACAGAAACAACTTTTTTCGTCCTCCATCTCTCTCAGTTCAATCTCTACAATCTTTAATCTGGATTTAGAAAATTTACAGCTGGCAAGAATGTGGAAGTACAGTTCAATGGCTAATCATGTGTTCAGTTTTGTAAATACAAATATAGCTGAAAATTTTAGGAAAACCAACAGTCAAAAGGCTTACACTAATAATGGTTAATGGGTGCTAATGACAAAAAACAATTCTAAATGTTTAAGCAAAATCATTCTGGATTGGAAAATATTAGTATAAGCAGATTAGACTTGATCAACTTTAAAAAACTGGCCTGATAATCAAGTGGTATTCTCAGCAAATATATCAGGAAATTCTAATTCATAAACAATATTACATAAAGGATTGTATCAAATCTCTGACTCAAATCCATTTCCTAAGCTTACAGAAAAAGCTGTGCAAAAAAATGGGCTGAAAGGCTTTTAAAATGTTCAAAGAAGTCAAAATATGCCAGAATTTTCTGTGAAAATGAAAACATGCAACAAAGAAACACAATTCTTAAAAGCATCAATCTGTAATAAACAACTCAGTCCCTGCCATCAGAAAACAGAAATCAGGTCTTTGTTCTTTGTTGTGCTGCACTCATGTATCAACAGAACTGTACAATAGGGACAACCCTGAGTTTCATTTTATCAAGTGGGTTCAAGTGTCTGGAAGTTCACCCATCATGACAGCCTTCTGTCCCCTTGGAGTGATTCTCACCAACAGAGTAATTCTGTAAGCTGCTAAAAACCCAAAACCCCAAAGAATTCTGTATCTGGCAAATATAAAGAAGAGATTCCCTCACACCAACAGCATCAGTCCAGGCACTTTCCTTTGTTAAGTGCTGCTTATCGTCTGGAAAGCTTTATAAATGAGTGGAGATTCATCATTTCTGCTCTTAGCACCTCATGAAGTTGGAAGTATTGCCATTGTTCCTGCAGCAACCCGTCACTGGATCGGCAAAGGTTCAGCCCACTCCAGTGATCTGAAGGTTTCGGATGAGCAGCTCTAAAGTGATTAGGTCTAGGCGCAGTGGCCTGTGGAAGACGGAGTGAAGGGGGGCAGATAGGCAGCAGAATGAAGCTCTATTAAGCGACTGAGGACACAGATTCAGTGGCCTTACATTGTTAGTACTGATGTCGGTTATTTCAATGTCGCAGCACAAATTGTCCTTTTTCAGCTAAATCACACAGAAAAGAATAGAATTGAAATATCCTTTATTGTCTCACAATCGGGAAATTTCTGTGCAACCGCAGCAAAGTGAGAGACATTTTTAAGATATATATATTTTTTTAAGTTAACATTTTAAGAGTATCCACAAAGATTTTATTTTTTTTTTTGCCATTCTATCATTCTGAGTATACGGGATTCTGGGAGACAGAAAAAGGGCCCCAGAGTGCATAAATGTCATGTTTCATACCTTTTTGTGTGGACCCAAGGTGCGTCCTTTTTGAAACAATGACGCCTTAGCTTCATTTGTCTCTGTATCCTGCATGCGGCTTACTCTCACAAATAAATATGGTGCTTTTCAATATCATTTGGTGTTTTTTGCGACGATCTGTGACGTTGTTGCAGCACCACTGGTTTGACCAGCATACCCACTACTGCCCACATTTTTTATTAATCGTTTACCAAAAAAAATGGACTGTATCTCTACAGAGAGAGATAAATCAGAAACAACAGTGTAATCAAATTAATTATTTTTCCCATTTATTTAAAGACAGAGTATATAGCATAAAAAATGAATGAAATTATAGAGCCCTGAGCATCCCTTTCATGAGACAAGCTTTAAGCTTCTTCAAATTCACTCTAATAGAAACTGCTACAGATGATCCTTACTGTCCAATCAGCCTCTATAACAACTCTTCAGAGAATCTTGAATTAAGATGAGTTACAACATTTATATTTTCTTTGGGATCAATAAAATACTTTTGAATTGAACTGAAGTGAATATCAATAGATGGTCACAAATTACCCGAAATATTATGAAAGCTTCTCTCTGAATGGTGTTATCTATGCCACTATATGTAAATCCCACTTACCTCACATTTATTATCTTTTTTCTCAGGACTCAAAGCATGAATGTGAAAAAATACATAGCCATTTATAATAGCGTCCATTTGTGTTCCTGTAATTGAAGTTCTTAAAGAGGAGTCATAAAATATCATTATTGGCAGGCCAAAAATAGTCATCAGAAATCGGCCACAAAATTCTGATTGGTGCGTCTCCACAAAGCAGTGAGCATAAACTCATCAGTGAAGACCAATAAGGAAATGGCAGCAGGACGGTCAGGCCCTCCTTATGTGGAACCAACCATGTTTCTTTGAGATAAACAAAAACAACAGTTCCTGACAGTCAGGAAGGAAAAGACAGCTAAGGTAACAACTTTCAGGTTCTGTCACCGTCAATGATCATACATCAAGCTTTCAGTGAAAATGCGTTGTCAAGTTAGGAGGTGTTATGTTTACCACATTAATGCTGCTACAGTGTGTTTCTGCAGCAAATATGTTTTTTGCACTAGTGAAGATGGGAAATATTGTGTTTCTTCAGTCCATTGAATGAAAACAACCTTCCTCTTCAAAGGTATGTAACGTTCAAAATTTACAGAGTGAATCCCAGGTGAATCCTCCTATCTACTCTGGATTTCATATATCTTCACTAATTTCAAATTAAATCTGTTTATGCAGCCCAAAAATGCACAATGCTTCTTTCTCAGAGGGCTGTACAGTCCCTTATGGTACATCATCCTTATGCTTGCAAGTCAAGTTAACAGAAACTACAAAATACATTCCACAGAGATTCAACAAAATTTTTAATCAGCAGCTGTAGGAAAAGGAAAGGAAAAGGAAGAATTGTTTCAGAAATCCTAAACCACGCATCTACAACCTGGAAATGAGGAATGGGGGCATAAATTATTGCTCCTGTGTTTGTTACTAACACTACTTCTGCAACACAAACATGATTTTACATTAATAAATTATACTTATATTAATTTTTAACTGAATAATGCCATAAAGACATTGTTCTGAATCTCAATTTTACTGCGTTGCGTCATACAAGGAACTCTATGAACAACTCAGAATAATAACCTAATGAAAAAACAAACACTTTTAATGCTTCTATTGATTTGACCAGCATATATCCTTGAAACACAAATAATAGAAGAAAATCACATTGTTTATACTTTCTGGAAGCATGGAAAGGGCAAAAATGAAATGGAGGTTCTCTGGAGAGCCATTCAAAGATTGATTTGACATTGGAGTTGTTTACCGAGGCCTGAAAGGGGTTGTTGTAAGAGTATTGATCTTCGCCTAATGCCTTAAATGTTACGAGCAATTTTCCATCTGCAGAATGGTCCACAAGCATCAAGGTTAAAGAGCACAGATTTCACAAACAAAAGAAGAAATGTTGATAAAATTCAGGTCAACTTTGTTATATTTAGCTTCTATTTTAACGAGACTTCCCATACAGTGGAAGATATCGACAGATTTGCCATGGATGTCCTGGATTTTCATACAATTGCTGGTGAAGAATACATCAGGTGGAAGCCAGGGGGGATTGAGAAAGATAGGTTATCAGGTGAGTATGGGGATGCATCTAAAACAGGTCAACGGAGTAGTTCAGGGAATTTCAGAGACACACAGACCTGCCTGGAAAGGCAATAGAATATCCCAAGACAGGAAGAAATTTAAAGGCTAGTAAGAAAGGGCGGCAAATGGTGACAAAGAATGAAGAGGCTGATTGAGTAAATGGGGGTGGTGGAAAGCTCCAAAGCCAAAGAAATCAGCCAACCTGTTGTGTGCTTGTGCCTTTTTACTTTCTGTGCACTAATGAATAAAGGATAGAAAGCTGCTTGTAAAATGGGCCATGGTGTCTCCGGACCTGAATCAGTAAAGAGAGGGAAGAATACACAATGACAGTGGCACAGTGAACTTCCTTTATGTCTATCTTGAATATTGTAAATATTGGTAGTACTGAATATTGTTGATTAAATTATGGTTTTAGAACAGCTAAAACTTTCAACACATAAGTTTCTCAGGACATATGGAGAATAGAGGAACACTGGCCGGCCCCTCCCCAACCTATTGCAGCACACTGGCAGCTAGCTGGCTGAAAGAAGGCAACTGAAGGTTTTCCATTGCGAACATAAAAGAAATCAGACTGACAGAAAATATTGCAAGTCATGGACAACTAAACCATACGGCCATATTTACTCATTAGCTCAGCTTAACAACTTCAATCAGTTCAGGTAGTTTCACAGGATCTTATGGGGCAATAATCCACTGGTGTAAGTCTTTTTGGTTCTTCTGCAACCCAAGCAGTCACTGTTATAACTTGACTGCAAAATTTCTAGACATAGTGTCTAGAAATGTTGGCCCATTTTAAATCCTCAGAAAACACTGGTATCAAAGAATCCTTCCAATTTTCTGATCACCAGGCAGCCAATCAGGGAATAATCCATCACAGGCCAATTGACTGTCGCATCACTATTAATCAGGAGCCAGGAACCAGTCTGAAGTTGATGCACATCTTGTATCTCACTCAATCCAATCAAGACTAGAATCGGCATCATTCGTAAACTTTTATTCAGCACCTCTTTTAACCCCCTAAGAACATAGGGTGTCCCACCTTGATGTAGCATTTGCACATGACAGTGGCCTAATGCAAGTCTAAACGGTTCATTATGAACAGCTCCATTTAGCATGTAATCACATCTCAATAAGTAGCACTATTTGAACACTGCCTAGATCGATGCTGCCCAGAACCGCACGTGGCTCGGAAAATATCGATCTGGCCTTTGTCAGAAGAGACTCACTCGCCTGCAATAAAAAAAGCGCAGATGCTTCGGGATAGACAGAGATGTGTGGAAGAGGTGCCGCTGCCACATCAGGAAGGGTTAGGGGGAGAAAGACAGAAGGAAAAGGGGAGGATTATGATGTTGCATCGATTCGAGTGTGGAAGACAGGCCCAAGGTGCAGGAAGCTGTGGTGGGGAAAAAATGTTCAATCGATTTGATTCAGGGTGTCAGACAAAGTGCGGATTATGGATGTTTGCATGGGCAGAAGGGACATGGGAATGTATAGATAGTTAGACAGCCGGGGTGAGAGATAAAGACAAGGTGGGCAGAAGAAATGAAGAGCAACAGCAGAACAGGAAGTGACTCACACCGAGTACGTCCAAGAAAATAGAAGTCTTCACACATCATGAAAATGTCAATGCTAATATTACAGGTGAAATGTCATGTTAAAATGACTTGAAGAATGGTATTACGCAACACAAAACGGTAATAATCGGCCCACGTGAAGCAAAGTCAGATCCTACTTTGGGGATATAGTTTTCCTTTAAATACAAGATACAGTACGTATAAAGAAAGAAAATAATGTAAGCACTATTTAAGGTTATTTAAGGTTAAGTTACTTTGAAGCGGACCAGATGATTAGCAGGAACGCAGAACGATGTTGAACAGATTGTGCCTCCGCAGCCTGTGAAAACGGCTTAAAGCCAGCATCTTGAAGGAACGTCGTCTAATCCAAACCAAATCTGGTTGGGTACGCTCACACACTTCATCACTCACGGTGACTATCCTTTTAACCACCTGAATACACAAATCCTTCATTCTTATGCTTCGCTGGCTGCGACCTGCAGATATTAATCTAAGTACTGTATGAACCAAAGCAGGATTAACTTTATAAGAAAAGAATTAGAGTTGCAACATAAGTATCTATTCTCAGATAGTAAGTGAATTTCACAATTTGTACAGCTGTTGTTGATTTTAGAAGTAAAAGTAGACCAAAGGTTTACATTTTTCAAGTCAGTGACTGTGTGTACCCTACAAAATACATTTAATTTAATTAGTCTTAATCTGCTTGAATGTCCATGTTTCTAGGGTTAGTAACACTGATTCTTACATTTATTTATCTATAATAGATTAGCTTAACGTCTAAAAACTGGGCTGATAGTGATTTAAAACCTCCTTCTTTCTGCCTTTCTTATAGTTAGTTTCAGCTCTGTTAAGACTCCCTGTAAGAATGTTGTTGCTCCAGGACAGTTGCACGGTTCAAGTAATTAAACCTCCATGGAATCAACTGAATTTTCTGCTGTGACAATGAAGACTGCTAAATGCTCCAGAGTTTACGTAACATAAGCATCCTACCCTGCAATTCCAGGGTAGAGAACTAGAGTTCAGGAAAAATGTGTCTTACCTTCATTTATTCATTCAGAATAATATGCAAATCCTCCACACAGACAGTGAATCCATGACAGACCAGATGTTACAATTTATTTATTTTTTAATCTTATGTGAGCTGCGTGTACAGAAAGATTTTTGCAACAACTTTTTTACTGATAATTGTTCCACATTTGTCACATTGACCTAATACTACCCTGAAGGACTTTTGAAATCAGTTTCTCCATTCAGTCTTCCTCAGTTCAGTTACCTGAAGCAAAACTCAGTGGTTCAAATTAGGATTTTTATAAGATTTGATCATTTGCATCCTTTAACATAAGTGATTCTTGGCAGTATACAACAGTAACAGTCAGGAGAAGGATAAAAAAAAGTTCTGATTCACCTCCAAATATGACAAAAAGGTAAGGAGGATGTCAACTACAATGAAGGAATTGCAGGAATGCATTGCAAACTTAGATTTTTGTTCTACATGCAACAGCAATCGCCAGTACTGTCCATCTGTGGATTATTAATTTGCGAAAAAAACATCAAAGCAAAAGTTTCCTAAAAGCTGTGCAGAAGCATGAGAAACAAACAAATAAGCAACCAATTCTTCACATTTTTGTCCCATAAAAGTATTTGTGATGAATGATTTTCACTTGCTGAACATCATTCCCAAAGCACTCAATGAATATTTTTCTTTGGATGGAATCTGTGTTTTTCTCAAGGCCAATATAATTCTGGACAATAGAAGTAAAATCTGAAGAGCCTAAAATCGGAAGAGAAGAGAATCCTGACAATTTCATAAAAATTCGGAGAACTTTTGGTACAGTGGAAAATATGCCAAACTCCACATCTATGTACCCAGGTTATTGCACCATTTTCACATTTTATCCCCAATTTATTTATTTTTTTTCTTTTCGGTTGAAATGTACAGAATCCCTTCCACATTAAAGTTGGGAAAAAGTTCTGAAACTATTTACAACAGCCTATATTATTTTACATTACAAAATGTTGTTCTTTACATCAACTTAACTTTATAATCAATTTTATTGTGAAAATGTTGGCTCCTGTCCTCCTGGCTAACTCTTTCCCGTCCTCGAAAGGCCTAGTCGCTTGCTGCCAATTAGCCTTAGCTTATGACCCACACATATTAGAACTTCCTCTCTCACAAAACCTGTTACATAAAGGGATCAAGAAAAGGACATATGCTCTGGCGTCTCCTCTGACCCTGCTCCTGATCCCACTCCCCCACAGCCAGAGCCAGTGGATGACAGATGATGTGGAAACACAAGCAGCGAGGACCAGAGAGGGAGGGAGCAGACACAAAAACAAGCAAGAAAAAGACCTCCAGAAATCTTTTTTTGATAAACCTTTGTCAGCATGAATGTGAAAGGATACTTGAGGTTTTTGTTTCTCATGACATCAAAGGGGGGAAAAAAAGCATCCAATCTTTATGCTTGCTTATCCTTGCAGGATCGCAGGGGCTGGTGCCTCTCTCTAATCGCCAACTAACTTAATACTCGATTAATTGCTGACTGGAATATACAGCTTCAAAAATGGCTGCTGAAAAACAACTGTTCAAAACTTTCCAGAGTAGTAATTAAGCCAAAATTGTATAATTAGAACAAAAACCCATTTAGATGTACCCAAAGCTCTTCATGTGGCATTTAGCTTCATCTGGTTCAATTTCACTAGGGGGGTGCTATTTTGTTGCTTAAGCACAAAAATTTTTATTTCTTCTCTTAAATATGTGTTTAATCATTTGTTTATTTGCATCTTTCAGTCTATTTCTAATTTTGTATAAAAGGGCTCAAATGTTTAAATGCAAAATCAGTAGAATGGTCCAATTAATTGATTAATCATCAAAATAAATCAATTACTAAAATAACCATCAGTTGCAGCCCTAATTTAAAATGAAGTCACAGCAGGCAAAAAGGTGTTGAATGTTGAGACATGTCTGTAATTCATTCAGGGTGCCAGAGAGCGAGAAAGAAAACTTCAGCAGGTAACAGGAAGGCTGAATGGAATAAAGTTATGTTGATTCTTTTTATCCTTCCAAGAAATCAAAGTCAGTCAAAAATCATTTTCGGCACGTAAGAGTTTTACCAGAGTCAGGATTTTGTGTCCAATTTCTGATCTCAGATGTTTTTTTTTTGTTTGTTTTTTTTATGAATCTGCAGCTGTATACAGAGGGCAGTGGGAGGTGAAGCAGTTACACCATGTAGGGGCTCTTCATAAACAAGCATGTCATGGTTGAAGAAGGAATGACGGTGACTTGGGTTGTTGCCGTCTCCTCACTCCGACACAAAAACAGAGACTTTTGGATCCTCCCTGTCTGAGTCATCCGCAGAGCTCCGCTTTCACCTGCATATTCCACACAAAAATATGCCTGAATTTTTGCTTGTTATGTTGCCAGTGAGAGCTCCTTGAAATTATGCAAACTTTCTTTTATGCTGTTTTTGTCATCCAAGTGAAGAGAAGGAAAGTAATTAGAGAGCATACAAAGGAGGAGGACAGCGTACCTCCTGATGTGTCCTGGATCTAGACCAGTCAGGCATCGTCCCAAATCAACATCTGTTCTCACTTTTCTCTCAACCGTCTCACACTCAGAACATCTGATGTTTCTTATCATGTCTGCTTTTTGCTCCATTTTCTACATGCTGTCATACCAGATTTCATCTTATTTGTTCCCATCACACCTCAGTCTGTGCTGTGTGGAGAGTTCAGTCCAAACAACAAGATGCTGTTGCGACAATAAAAGCTGCTTCTGAACCAAACTGCAAGCTGAGGCTAAAGAATAGGGATTGTACTCAGCATTTCTGTTTGGGAACCACAAAAGCCGTACCTTCAGGAGCAGTGGACATGGTAACCTTCCTGGGAAAACCAATATATTTGAATGCTGCACACTCTCATATTAAAAAGATTATATATTTGTGTTATATTATGGAGCCTTACACATGGTTATTAAAAAAATATCCAGGCAGCATACAATGCCATATTTGAGTGTAAAGTGTAGTAGCCTTAAGCTAGGTTAATAGCTGACTAACTGAACCAGGGAAACACACTGTTCCCGCCCCCATGCGTTCCACACTGTCATGGCGACTGGTCGTGTACCTCTGAATTTTTGTAGCTTGAGTCACACTACCTCTAATGGCTTTGGAGATGTAACTTTTGAAAAATGTTTCTACCGGTAAGAGATCCACGCCTAGATGATGCCTTCCTTCTCGATCACTGAGTCACTCATGAACACTTAGTGCTCAGGTAATAAATGGATAAATATTTATACTTTTTCATTTAGATTTCATTACAAATAGTCATTTACCACCTATTGGAGCCATGATTAATCAAAAAATATTTAAATGAGAGCCCAATTATGCTGTTCCACAACTTTTCTTTCCCTGTAAACAGTTGGTCTGCACGGGAAGTTTGGACAAACATAAAGCACCATTGTTCAGAAGCCTGCACTGAGGAGCTTTCCCGCCGATTGTTTCTTTTAGCGCTCCGTTTCCATGCGACATAGACTGACCACAGCCACATAAAGTTAAAATTCATACTGTGTACAAGTTCAAATTACAAAAAAGAAAAATTCTCATGAGCCCTGTGACTTGACTGCTCATATCTCACTGTGCAGTGCGACAAAGGGAAGAGGTGGGCTGAGCTGGGAGCTGACAGCTTTGGGAAGCTCTGGGCAGAGCCAGATAAAGATATCAGAGTGGATGCATGCCTACACCGACAGAAGCTGCATGGAAGGCAGGAGCTTTACATGATTTTAAATAATCAGGCTGCCTGGGTTTGTTTGGTAAGTGGAAAGGAAGAAGTGGAGACACTGAGAAGGGGGAAAGAATCAAACTGCAGGCCGCCGCTGGATACAACAAGGCCTGACCTTGTTTGAACATGGCATCAACATGCATCTTTGATGACCCAATCACAATCGGACGCGTCTACACTGAATGTGTGCACGCGTCTTGCATGCTGCACCGAACTGCAGACGCTTAGGCTCCCTTCTGAGGTGATTTTCAGAAGTACTCCTAACCCTCATATCATCTTCCATTCTCAAAAGTGATGCAATAATTTAACAGAAAACAACAATGTGGAACATCAGAGGTAGAGGGAAAGTGTTCCAACAAAAACACAAAGCTCATGAATATATCAAAGGAATGTAAGTCTGTCAGAAGTGTATTTCGTTATTTCTGGCATTTCTTCACAAAGGCTGGGACAGAATGATATTACAAGGAAGAAGGGAAAGATTTTCTCCATCAACAGTGACTTAAAACTACCATTTTATCTCTCCATGTATCTTGTCCCAAATTATCTTAAATGTTTGTTAGAGAAAAGAGATCTGACCATGTTGGAACTCAAAAACTGACACAATTAGACCTGAATCTGGTCTGCATCAAAGATGGCTCCTATGTTTTTAGGTTCAGTCTCAAAGATTACAGCTTTGTTCTTTTAACTACCAAACATATGATGTATGCACTGATCAGAGACGGCTCCAGCCATTTTGGTGCCCTAAGCTAGATTATGGTTTGCCATCCTATCTGCCCTCAGAGGTTTACTTATATAAAAGTACTGATATTTGCAGTCTCTGTAGATTATATTTAACAGCAAATATATTTTATTTCACCACTTTTAGCAAGAAGGTTGTGAGATAGTTTTAACCATATACTGTGTTGGTTTTCTAGAACAGTGTCAAAACTGTATTGACAAAAAAAAATGGAAACTATATCAAAGATAAAGCTCAAACTGTTTAGAAGCTTAAAACAGTCTAGTGGTTTTATTGTCATAGTAACAATGGACTTTTAGAGCAATCATATGGAAAGATGAATTAAAAGATAAAACATGTGGACTTTTTAGGCAACAAGAGAATGCAAAACTATAAATTTTAATGGATCTACGGAGTAAAATAAAGGGTTTTTATTATTACAGTATTATTTATTTATTTTTGACTTGATATGGCCTCATCTTGGCTGATTCAAGGGAAGAAATATCATCAAAAAGCCATTCAGCAAACTCTAAAGCAGTCACGCTTGTTCTTAAACATGTTTTCCTCCAGGTGCTGCTACATATTTACAAAAAAATTACGCACGTCTATCCAGCACGTGGTTACGCCGTCTCCTCCACTGCACAAACACAAACATGCTATTGTTCACTAAACAATGACCTGGAACTCACTGAACTATGAAGACTATGTATGACTGGGTGGAGCATATGTGTGCATTCATTGGTTAAAAGTAACACCCCAGCTGGGGTCCAGTAGAGTGCAGCATAACACTCTGATGTTGTTCATTCTGACCTTAAAGACATGTCTGGGAGAAAGGGCAGGTTCTGATCAACACACACACACACACAAACACGCACACACACTATCTCTCTGCTCCTAAGTGCTCCATCTCTCCCTGAAGTCTGAACATGGATCAAGAGAACAATAGACTCCACCAGTCCGCCCTCTGTTCCCTCCCTTTCTCAAGAGAGACATTTCCTTTGGCTCAGTAATTACTCCGAATGAATAATAACTCCCCCAAGGTTTAAAAAGCGTGTAACTTTGACCAGAGGAAGACTTCTTGGCTCAGAGGCAGCATCGCTGATTGTTTGGTTGCCATAGCGCAGGAGTCACTCCTGCTGGTCTCCACGATGAGCAGATCACCAGAGGATCAAGTCATTTTGGAGTTGTGGCCTCACACAGCAGCTAAAACATGTTCTGAGATTCACATTTGATTTCTAGATTAAGTCAAAGGTCAGAAACAACTTGCAAATTCTTTGAATTGCATTTGCAAAATATATACCAAAATCTGTCTGCACTAACACTCATCTCAGCATGCCTAGTGCATGTAATGAAATGTGAAACCAATAGCTTGAAATGGATAATGTTATAATTCAACTAAGAATTATCTGACTACATGGGAGCACTCAGAAAAAAAAAGAGTTAAATCTCAGCCAACGTAATGTACCTGATTATGAGACAGAAAAACCTGTAGTTCCAGACCTCTGATCCCAATACTCATGTACCATTCAGGATGAAAGTGCATGGAAAAAGTGGCATATGCTTTAAAAAAAATGACAGGAATTGATTTCTCTCTAAATCTGTTACATTTCCTCATGTTTGGACCAACAATACATTTTTCCTCAATTCAGCAGCTTACATTTCAAGATAAGAAGCAGTGTGACAGCAGCTTAAGCATATTTCCAGTGGGCACCGACTTAAAAGGAAGGCATCAGGCCACTATTTTCCTCTGCTTTATGTTGGTCAGACTATTTTAGCTCAACAAGAAGACTCACACCCAAAACCAAAAAGGAGGGGGATGAAAATCTATAAATTGAATACAACGCCGCTCGATCCAAATCTTCTGTAAGTCATTTAAAAGTACAGCTGAAACAAACAGGTTTATTGCATCAAAGGGATTTGAAATAACTCAGATGATTCTCAAACCCCGTACAGTTCTAATACGGCGAAGTGAAGTGTGTAAACACTGCCCCTGTTTTTTTTGCACTATTTGGGCAAAAGCTCAAGCCTCTCAGCCCAGCATGTGATCGACAGAACGCCAACTTAAAGCCTCACATGCTCAGTTCGTGCTTAACCATTCAGAGGTAATCTGTCGTGACTGGCAGAAACATTAAAGACGAGACGTGCTTTATAATCACATGCTGCTCTCTTGCTGAGCTAAGGCAGTGTAGATTAATCTAAAAAGATTGATGATCATATGAATCAGGAAGGCCTCAATCTGTTCAACTCCAACAGGACAAAGTCCAGACACAGGAGCGGACTTTAATAGTCACTGCCAAGATCAATAAACTCAAATCAGTTTTGAAAACAGACCAAAAACATACATGTCCAACGGACCAATGCTGCATTGTTGCATAACGTATTCTCCTGTAATGTGCAGCCTCGCTTTCACATGAACTCTTAATACATTTTACTGAAATCAGAAAGACGATGCATGATTACACAAATACAGTCAATATAAAAATGTATTCATCTCTTTGTTAATCAACCTCATAAATGATTTAAGACGGTGAGATGAGTCTGTTGATGATTTTTTTTGTTTTTTTTTGTTGCTTTTTCTTTTTTGGACTCTGTATTGCTGTTTGGGATTTGATTAACAGCTTCTAATATGACTGGTTGTGACTCAGTAGAATGTGGGGGAAGATTAGATGATTAATAAATGTTTCACGATTTTATACTACTTATTCATTTTGTCATTTTTTATGTTGTATGATGTGACTGTTCGAGCACCTTCAAAGTTTTTTGATTGATTCTATATACATTTATGAGGAACCCATGGTGTTAACTTGCTTCCAAATACTCATTTTTGCTGAAAACAAACTGAAGATTCAGCAAGTGAACACTATTTTGCATGATATAGTACACAATATTCCATAGGACATTCAATAGTTAAAGAAAAGAGTTAACAGTAATTTTTGCTGCTCATGGTAAAGATGTGCAAAAAACCTTGAAATAAATCTTTTAAGTTGGAACGTTATTACACAAAACCATCTAGTACACTTTGCAGATTTTTCACCCACCAATCATCATCATTAGAAGTGACAAGATCATCTTCTTGTTTAAAGCGTCTCGTACTTTTCAAATTTAATCCGTTACTCCGACTGTAGATACGGACAAGATTAGTAGAAATTGTCCTGCAGGCATTTTTTTGTGATAAATCAATTGAGATCTGTCTTCTTATCTTTTTATTTAAAATATTGGCTAAGAGAAATTGACCTGCATGTCACCTTATCTTGTAGAAACAGAAAATCATGAATTGTTACATATAATTAAAAGAAGCCACTGTTTAAACAGTGAAGACTTTTTCGTTTTAGATTTTGCTACTCCATTAAAAGATTAATTTATTTTAAGGCTTTTTGCTCCTTTTTGAAAATTAGTCCCCTTTTGAAAATGTACATTTTATTACTCGTCAGTGAGTAAAGAAATTAAAAGCAACACTTGAACATTGGCAAACAATAACACAAACACACTGGCCTACTTAGACACCACACAGGAAGCAGGTTATAGGAGGTGGCAATAAATGCACAACAACTCTGTTTGAAACCAGGGCACTGATTTTGAAATTATGCTTTAAAGTTGACACAATTAACATGATTTTATTGCAGCCAGTGTGTGCTCCATTTATTGCACAAGACAAACCGAACACCAACACTGCACACTAACGCTAAGTTCAAAGTCCACTTCTTATTGCTCTACAGCTTAATGACCCAACAGCAGATAGACACCGCTAAGTATCTGGAGATGCTAATCAACACATGATTGTTGTGACATTTCCAACTAGCCATTATCCACAATTGGCTGTAATTCAGTGGAGCTGCCGATGGCTTAGTATACCCCCCTTCCACTCACACACACACACGCACGCACGCACGCGCACACACACACACACACACACACACATACAGACTGAATGACTAGACAGCATGGCTGATCTGCTTCCAGATGGGATGTAAGGCTTAGCTCAAACCCGCTCCCCTCCTGATGCTCTTCTTTTCGCCTCTCCTCTCATCCTTCCTCTCTCTCTCTCTCTCTCTCTCTCTCTCTATCGTTACCCTCCTTGCTGTTTTTAGTCTCCTCTCTCACTCCATTATTCGACTTCTGCTCTGAACTGAAACAGCCTGTGACTGAAAATGTCAAACGGCCCCTCCGCCCTCCCACCCCACCACTCGTTACAGAGTCTCCCGAGGCAGCCCCCTTTCTTTCCTCCAAAAAGTGCTCATTTCTCATGCGCTTCCAAAGCGCTCAGCCCATGTTCCTACTGAAAACACAAAGAAAAACTTCACTTTCTTATGCGGCTTACATTCGCTTCCCCCTTTCCCATTCCCCCCAAATAAAGTGCCATTTTCCAAGTTTTGCTAAGTGACTTGCCAGTGATAGCGTCTCTTAACTAAAGCACAGCAATGACAGGGAGAAAACAAAGGATACAAATTAGGAACATGTGATCAAATGGTCTTTGATTCGACAGGTTCAACTCTGAAGACTTAAAATAGGAAGGAAGAAAGCAGAAAGAGGAAACAAAAACAAAAAAAAAAACACTTAAAGTTTGTGTTTTTCCAGGATATGTTTTAATTACTGCAGGTTTGTGTGCAGCAAGACGAGGAGAAGTCAGACATTGCTCCCAGATAGATCCACAACAGGAGCAAGCTAATTAGTCTCTCCGCAGTGCCCTACCCCTTTCTCCGTGTTCCTGAACTCACTTGGAACTGTGAACGTGTAGTTTTCTCAAGAGGAACATTTTTTTTTTTTTTTTTTGCTGTAAACCTCCCTCCCTTGTGCGTTCAAGGACTTAGGCAAACGTAGAGGACTGAGGCAAATGATACAAGTTTTACGTCTGTGGGGTCAGTTGGACCCCATTTCTAGACACAAGGGTTAAAACCGTGCATGATGATGGTGGCCTGAGTGGAGAGGATCTTGTTTACCTGTTCTCAGGTGAGCAGGGTTAAAGCAGGCAGAAGCCTCCCGTGTCATTTTAAACCCTGCACTGCGAGCTGTTCTCTTTAAATCTTTAAAAGGGCGAAAGAAAACACCTCCGTTCCCAGGGCTTACATGTCAGCTGGTGTAACCGACACCAGCTGGTAGTTAGGCAACGTGGTTCGATACTTTCATCCTCCATATTGTTAGCAGTGCACCCCTGGTTGCCAAGGAGAGTCGCACACAAAACACAATCATGCCTAATTTAGGACGCGGCAAACTTTCCGGTTTAGTTTCTAGCATTTTTATGGTCAGCATGACAGCTTTGCAGTCCTGTAGTGAGAAACACCATTATCCTTCCATCTGGAAAAACTGGCTTTGTTGGAAATGCAGCGGTGTTCAGAAACTCCACCGAAACCAACAAACAAGTGTGTCTAGTTTTATCTTTGTGGATATTTGCCAAGACGTAAGCTGCAGCAAAAAAAGATAAGTATTACTGCTCGAGTGTGACAAGGTAAAGCAATCTGAACCTTCTTAGCAAAAGAACATCATGTACCAGACAACAAGACAAAGGCTGTTGCTTTCAGCTAGAGCGGTAGTGTTTTGTATTACTTTACAAAAATTAAATAGGCTCAGAGTTAAATAACGAGCTTAAATTACCTGTCACAATTACAAAAGAAAGCACTGTAACCTATAGAAAGGCCGGGAATTAAACCAGTGCTACTAAATCTTCCATTGATGGGGAAACAACACTGACTAATGTGCAGTGCCTTCAGCTTTTTTAAATTTTGTCACAAACATTAAAGGGGATCTATTATGCAAAACTCACATTTTGCACATTTTTTGTACTTACATCTGGGTCTCATCTGCTTCTAAAATCCACCCAACTGTGTTTTGGAAATAAGTTAATGTTTTTTGACATCTGTAAAATGAGCCGTGTCAAAAAACTTCCGAATGTAACATCACAAATCACCCAGCAGCAGCTTATTTGGATTAAAATGACAAGAGGCCCTGAAACAGCTCATTCTGAAAGGAAGTCAAAACTTCCTTTCAGAATGAGCTGACGGAAATCTCATTATCTAAAGATGATTTTGTGCAAAAAATGTAGACCTAACCTGTTCAAGGAATCATAATAGGTCAAAGTTTATAACTTTTGTGTAACACACCAGAACAGAGTAGTATATAAAAATATGAAAAAGCATCTCTAGAGCATAAACTTCTCTCCAACTTTAACTACATTTTTCAGATTTTTATTCGTAAAAAGAATTTTAAAATAGTGTTTTACTTTCACTTCAGAAGTATTAGGCATGCATAATATATCTGCATTAATGTCAATACTGGCCGATTTTAGTGATTTTTAACATATCAGTCTTGGTCTCAGAAGTAAAACTGGGTTGATATTAACAACTGATGCTTATTTCAGCAACAGCGGATTTCTGCCTTTTTAAAATTTTACAAATTGTTTAAGAAACACTATTGACCACAAATGTTTATATCTGACAATGTTCTGTATAAAGTCAAATCCCTTCACGTGGCACAAAATAATGATGTCGAGAATGGTAGAAAACAAAAAAAATCATGCAATCAATGCAAAAGTAATACAGTGTAACAAACGGAAGTGTTAAAACAAATGTGCTTATTGATTTTTACGCTGACTCATACTGCCTGCTCAAAACCTCTCCACAGCACCACACTTTAAAAAGAAACTAAAATATCCCTCTATGTATTTTTGGACAAGATTTAATTATCTCTAAAACAGCAAGTAAAGACCAACCTGTCAAGCATAAAACTTGAATCATCTCTCTTTGCAGCCGCAAAGACAACAAACACAGATTGCACTGCTGTATATTCACCCCTGTTATTACACCCGATCGTCAGTTATTTATGCAAACTTGGAATCGTGCCGTTATTTACCAGAGACAGAGCCCGTCGTATATGTATTTGCATACAGTGGTGGCAGAGTTGGCTGCTGTGTTGAGATAAAAATGGGTAAATACGCAGATGGTTGGAGCAAACAGAGCAGTGGGGGAACAGACGGGCCGAGATGGAAGAGAAAACACAGGTATCAAGGAGCCGCACTGACTGGAGATCACACTGTTCTAGCTTTCATCTGCACAGACCATTAAAGTCCGACAGTGCAGCACTGCTTTTCTGCGTTTTGGATCATTAACTTTGATAACTTCATCGGTTTACGAAAGCTCTTTTGCAAAAGACAAGCAGGTGTAAGATGCAGAATAAATAAGTTTCCACTTTTGTCGTGCAGAGATCTGTCTGAGCTGCACTTACGCCACATCTGGAGCCGGATAGTTAGGATATACAGCAGATATTATTCTACTGAACTTTCTAAATAATAAAAGATTCACTACGTGAAACAAACCAAGTGAGACCAGACTCCATCGGCTTTGATACGGTCAGTCTTTTGTGATTTTGCTTCTCAGTGACTGACTCTCAAATGTCTGATGTTGGAAAATCTTTGAACACATCAGAAATCTGCTTTTAACTGCCTCACCACTTCATGAGGTCACAACTTTGAAACAAAATGAAGTGAATAAAGACTAAAAAATGTCCAAGCAAGTCAAAGCAATTTATTTTTTATCAGTCACAGTGATGATATTTGAAGCCAGTGGCATTCTTTTATGTCTAATGACAGCATGGGATCAGTAAGAGATTAAGTCATGTGGTGTAAGAGCTAAAACAGGGGGAATATAGAAACCCTTAAGTTAGATGAGTTTATGTGTTGTGGTAACCCACTGAACGATTTCCTACTATAAGCAGCTGCATGAGAGCATCAGTGATGTCAGTTTCCTGTAAGTCACTGTGGTTTAAAGTTCACAATGGAATACACAAACCTCTAGTCTTTGCACAAGAGCCTCCCTCTCATTACAGAGATGAGTAGGTCATCAGCTGCAGGACTAGAAAACCACAAAGGCTTCTCAGCCGCTGAAAGTCACAGAAAACGTAAAACAGGTCCACTCTGTTCACTCCTGAGAGCTACAAACTAGGTTACAGTGGCACGGAGATTTCTTTTGAAAAAAAAACACACACACACACACACACATTCTGGGTGTTTCACAGGAAAGAAGAGAGAGTGATGCAGTCTTCCTTGAACCTGAGCAGGACAAACAGGACGTCCAAAGACAAAAGCTGTTGCTTTCGAGTCAGATAAAGTGACTGAGACAAAAAGATACCCAGAATTAGGACTAGTTAATTCAAATAGTCAAGTCTGTTCCTATTTGACTTTCATTTGAAATAAAATAATCCAAACATGTCTTTTGCAGTTGTGATGTAGCATATAATGGTATTGAGCTGCAATTTGATATTATGTGTAGTTCAACACTACATTGACACATCAATACACGCACTGCCCCACATGCTGTTTGTTGATGTATTTTTAGACCAAAGACTGTGAGAGATTTCATCTTTTTTAACAACAGACCAAGAAGCAAAACAATCCAATAATCTACACGTCATTCTGACCTGTGAAGCAACTGAGAAAACACATTCATCCATGTGACCTTACACACATGTAACATGCATAATAAGATAAATCAAGCATAAAGCTTTGATATTGAAGATTTTAAAAAGTTTCACTTGATCTATTGAGTAATAAAAAAAAAACACGTTACTCGAGGGTAAAAATAGTTTCTATTAAGAACCTGACTGTGCTATAAGCTAATCTCCCTTTGAAATTTTTAATTAAGTGCTTCAAGCGTCGAACAGTAAATTAAACTGAAAAGGAACTTTAAATGTGTGATGGAGAACCAACACTTATAGCGGCTTCTGGACTCAACCTTCGTTGGGCTGAGTGTGTGACACTAAACACAACAGCTTTGATGATAGGCTCTTCAAGTAGTTTGTCCAAGAATCTGGACTCAGGGGACGTATCAAATGACTGAAATGTATACCTTCAGCTACATGAAGTGGTCACTCATTCAGTTCCAAGAATTCCCTCCAAGCTACCAGTGAAGTCTTTAATTTCACATTTCCTTGCCTCCGCTGGCTTTAGTCAAACAGGAAATGTTCAGCATGGTGATGTTGACTTTATTTTCTGAGTGTGTTTACTGATTGACATTTTTTGATGGTGACTTATTTCTTACTCTAAACATATTAGCTGCACAATAAATGGAATGCAATCTTGATCACATTTCAGTTTGCAATTCATAGCAATCACTAAGGAGTGCTTGGATGCAATATTGGCAGGCTATTATATTTCAAGTGCCAGCAGTCATGCTCTGCAGGCAAATAAAATATTTGTCTATCTGGTCGGAGTTGCGTTATTTATCTAAATGCTTTAGATTCTCACCTCTGATATGGATTTCAGTATCTGAGGTGGTGATGTTTACAGGAAGTAGTAGGGTCATCAGGTCATGGAAAGAAAGGAAACGGTTAAGGAAAACCTCAGTTAACCACAATATCTTTGGTTCAGTTGGATGGTTTCCAAATAATGTGCAACTCGACTACGACAAATACGAAAAAGGTGGGCTCCTAAATTAATGTAAAAACCCAAATTTAATTTCTTTGAGCCTGATGGAGCTGCTGAGAAGAACATGAAGTTTATATATCATTTATACCTGTGAGTGCAGTTGTATGTGAGCATTGAGCCCTCTGCATCGGTGTTGATTTTCTAGCCAGCCTTTCACCACAAGTGTTGTATCAGTGTCATTACATAACAGCCCCGCTAAGCCCCAGATCTGTCCATAGAAAGTCTAATTTGTCATAAAAAGCACTGTGAGGCTGGCCAACAGCTCTTCAGAGATTAAAGTGCTGCAGCTCCCTTTTCTACAGCCAGATGTTCGACCCGTTTGCAGCCAAACCTCTAAGCTTGTGCTTCTATTTTTCCCAAGCCAAGGTGTTTCCTTTTTCCCTTTAAGATCCTTTGCAGAAACTTAATTTCATTGCTCTTCGCATTAGGACATTGAGTGTAGTTTGCTTTAACACACTTCTTTTCAACCAATGAGAGTAGAGGAAAAAAGTTGCAGTACTGCATTACAGAGCCACCAGTTGGACCACATTCCTCCTGACTGAATGAGGACAATGCATCCACTTGAGATTGGCTCTTGGTGCAGACTGACAACCTTACAGTGATCACAACAGATTTTAACCAAAGCAGAACTGCCTTGAATCCACTTTTCACTTAACCCATTTACTAAGTCCATAAATATGATACTGAGTGGCTCACAATTTGTGAGCTTTGAGAGAAGTGTGACTCACGTCAGTTGAATCACTGTAATAAAAAGGGCCATGAAGTCAAATAAACGCCTAAAATTCAAACAAGAGTTTTCTGTCTCCCGTACCAAGGCCAACCGTGTTCAACAACTTTAAGAAGAGTCATCTTCTGAATCAATATTTAAAATGTATTCTACCTGCGTCCTTACTGTAACTGTGTAGTTATGCATAACCTTCCTTATAAATAAACAAACAAGCTGGAGAGCAAAAAAAAAAAAAAGTCTATTTCCAAAAAACAGTAAAATTGAAATATCTGCCAAGGTTTCAATTATGCAGGAAAAAAAAAAAGGCAGAGGCAACATAGAAACTATGTGAAACCTCTAACAAAACCAGTACCTGTTGCTAACAACACACTGAGCTGGAGCTTATTAAACTGTGTGTGTCATTTATTTAAGATAACTACATTCCGTAGATGCTCAGCGTTCCTTCCTAAACACACCTCTCCCCTTGCAGCAACCTGACAACAGTGATGAAATGTCTTAAGGAACTTTAAACTAAAGGAGAAATATTAAAGTTTACACCAGGTTGACATTTTTGTTGTGCATCTCAAATATATACAGTCAGTCTTCGGTTCAAATTAAATTCAGTTTATATTCTTATCCACCAATTCAAAACACGCCATCTCCCGTCACTTTATAAAACCAGCAATATTGAACAATCACTTGCATTGTGAAATTGACCTTGCAGAAATCCTTCATTTTGCATCCATGCAGACTGCTACATACTCCAATAAGTCAGGCTAAAGAGACAACATTTAACACATATTCTATTATAAAATAGACATCTCCTGAGTGATCATTTGGACTGAACCATATGAAGCGCAATGAAAATGTTGAAATAACTCAGTTAAGATCTGAGAAAGAAAACTGTTTTTAATTAAATTAAACAAAGACTTTTGTAGCCAAGATGATTTCAAACAAATATATCAAAGTACGTTATTCAAATGTGGCACCTCTTTGTTGCAATGAAAAAAAACAGAGTCAACATCAGATGAAACCAAAAAAAAATAAGGATGTTCAAGAACAACTAAGAAACCACCAAAGCTCAAGCCTGCCATGAACTGGAAACGGTTTGAACACATAAAATGCATTAAACGCAGTAAAACATTAGCAAAAAAGATGGAACTTTTCAAGCTGAACTGAGATTTGGAGACGCCCTCATGGACAAGCACAAGGCATTTTTGTGATCAGATGATAATCAGCTATTTTGCCACACCTTAGAAGAGTAAACAACCAACTGTCAAGCATTGGGTGGTGGCATCATGCTGAGACTGTTTTACTGTCAGTGGAAAAAGTGAATGCAATAACTGGAGGTGGATAAATTCAAAATAAAAATAAAAATCTCCAAACTAACTGGATGTTCCAACAAAATAACTCATAAAAAACTGCCTTTTATCCGTGAGTAAAGCTTGGTTTGGTTCTGGCTATGTATTCATTTTAAAACTAAAAAACCAAGAGCTTTGCTATCCGTCTAAAAAATACCAAAAAACATTCAACAGCTTCTGTTGAGTATACCAGTATCAAGTAAGTAACATGTGACCACACTGTCCATGAAATCATAACACGTAGTCTGTCTTAACCCTTCAAACCTTCATATTTAAAAATTTCAAGATATTAGAAGGTATATGATACATTTTTGACACATGTACAGTTTTCACCCTTTAAATGGTTAGCTATGTTCACCATTAGGTCGAGTTTGTACACTGGATGTTTGTTTTTAAAGTTTGTTGCAGGTGTTGGTTTTAATATCATTCCATCATGGAAAAAGAATAGTTCAGAAAAATTATTTAAAGTCTGGAAATAATATGCCCTTGATGGAATTAAATGGCTGGATCTAAATGACTACATTTATAATCGGCTTCATTATACAAGGAAATAAACCATTACTACCGGTGCTTGTTCCTTTAAAGTGTTGCTTCTTTCTGGAAATGGAACTGAGGTTGAATATTTCACAACCTAACAAAGTAAGAAAAAGAGAGAAACGTCCGACACATTATAAGAAAACAAATTGTAACAACAAAGAAATGCTGAAGATGAACACAGCGAGATTAATTATATTCTTATTTAGCCAGATTCTAATTGTCTTAGGGTCAGTATGTTGTTGAACTTGGGAAGCAGCACTACCGACGAAGACCTCTGCTCAAACAGGATAAACTGGTTTTCCTAAAAGCCTCTCTGGAGTGCTGACAGTACTTCTCATGTGAAACCTGTCTGAACCGGACTGCATGTGGTGCGACAGGTCTGAGTGAATGGAGCCAGCGGATACTCCAGTGTTTGCATCACAAAAATGTCAGGATTGCAGCGCCACACGTCCCTCTGCTTCCTTTAAACAGTGAGTAATGTGCATGTGACTGCTTGAGTATATTTGTTCAAAGGACCTACTGCAAACTGGAGGCCAAAAAAAAAATAAAAAATCACAAGCCTTCCTACTGTAAGAGCCTTTTATGTTCTCACCATTTGTGACCTGAAACTAGTTTGCTACCAGACAAACAGAGCATGAATGCAGATGCAGCAAACACAGAAAGCAGCCTGGTGAAACCGATGCACAGCCTCTTCCCTCTGCATCAGCCTTATGAATCAGACAGCGAGTCAAGCATGCTGTCCGCAAAACGTCCTCACTGCGTCCTCATAAGGATTGGGGCCTCGGCTGAGTGCAGCGGCTCCGGAAGCGACGCTGCGTTAACCAGGATGAGATTGGGCCAGATCAATAACCTGTTAGGACAGCTTTGAAAGGAAAGCAATCTAAATTTTCTGGCTTCAGACTCTGACACCCATGAATTCTAATGAGAAGTCTTTATGGAGCTCATCTCTACAGAGCACACATGATGCATTACGAACATACCCAAATAGGAAAATAGCTACCTCTCATGTCTAAAACTAGGGGGGGAAATAGTCTGAGGTATTAAGTTAATTAATGCACCTTTTAAAGCCTTAACCTTGTCGACAAACAGCGATATGTTGACTTGAAAAAGTATGCACACCCCTTTAGCTTTTGGACATATTTTAATGTTAGAACTTCAATTCTTAATCTTTTTTTTTTTAGATTTTTGTGACAGCCCAACAAAAAGTAGTGCCTAATTATGAAGTGGAAGAAAAATAATAAAAAAAACAACAACAATATTTTATGAATGAAAACATAAAAGTGTACGTTATTTATAATCACCAACTGAATATTTAGAATCGTGTAGCAAACACAGATGTAGATCTGTAGATATCTTAAGGTCAAAGTTTTGTTTATTCTTCTTCACAAAATCTCTCAAGTCCGGTAAGATTTTATGGACAGTATCTGTGAGCAGTAACAATTAAAGTTGTTCACAGATTATACACTGAATATAGACGTAGAGTTTGACCAAGACATAAATCTGCTATTAGCATCAGTTGTATGTTATTATTCTAGTAGAAATTGAACCTCTATCCCAATCTAAAGTCTTTTGCAGTATTTAACAGGTTTTCTTGGAAAATTCTTGGAAAAACATGAATTGTACCCCAACCATAGCTGTTTAATCACAACTGGTTACACTGGATTTTATTTTGGGGTATCAGTGTGTCATGGTGGAGATTTTATTTCTAGGTAAGGTATCATTTTTTTCCACTTCACAATGATGCACTACTTTACGCTGGTCTAGCACACGCATCCCAACAAAATACATCAAAGTTAAATGTGCAACTCCTTACTTCTGCAAGGAGTTGCACATTCTATTTTCATTTTAGGAAGTGAAATACACAATGCAGATCAGGAAAGCTCCCACTGCGATTCTGCTACAGAAAAGCAGGAGTAGTAATGCAACCGTGATATGGAAAAGAAGCCAGGGGAGCAGCTGGTGGAGTAGGTAGTTACACGATAGCGTTCGGCTTTAATATTTGTTTGATTGGAGATGTTGTCATGGGCACCAGCCGAATGGGCTGAAATCGATTCTTTGAGGTGGAGCACCACAACGAAAACACCCGAGAGTGCGCTGCACTAGCAGAGCGAACACTGACCCAGGCCCATCAAGTGTGGGAGGAGAGCCAAGTCTGAAGAACTGCAGCCAAATGGAAGACTGGACTCTGAGATTAGGTCTTCTCAGCTGATTTATCACACCGAGAGTAAAGATAGATCCCAACTGGACGAACAGAAGAACGCACATGTCCAATTTACACAGACAGGCCATTTGTCTCACTCCTATCAATGCCCAGTAAAACAAACTCTTGGGATCCTTCCCAAAACGAAGTCTAAACAACACTACAGCAGCTACCACTCTCATTGTCAGAGGAAGGTATAGGAGTCAAATTTAAATAAAGATGCCCCGGCAGCAATTGTGGAAATAAGAGCTGTTCTCTCTGTGTTGCCTGTAACAGAACTGAAACAGAGGGATAGCAATTCCAATTTACCTGGAGTTTTTATGATCCTTCATGCTTGCAGCTATGATTAGAAACACTGCTTCTTCTCCAGGTTTGAAATAGAAACCGCTGGTTTGACGAACTGCCACCATAATCATTTAAGACACTTACAGGGAAGAATCAATACTGTTATAGAGATTAATGGTAACATAATCGCTTTCAGTCCTGAGATTATTATTGCTTTCACATCCCTCCCTCCTGTGATTTCCTGCATTTTACCTCTTTCTCCTTGTGCTCAGTCTTGCAATGAGACTCCGACCTTATTTGACCCCATTTTCTTTCTTTTGAACCTGTTTAGCAGTTTTTCCTCCCTCGCCTGGTTAAACGTAGCCTGGCTATTGTCTTCTAACACAATTCCACTCTATTCTCATCTCCCTTCATTTCTTCGTCTTGTATTTCAACCGGGTCAATCAGTGAACAGCAGGAGGAGTCTGTGATGCTATTTGAAAGCTTAAAATTGGTTTCAGTTATTAAGTGGTTAAAGTCTTGTTTTCAGGAAATGTAATTAAAAATGTTTAGTTAACAGAATCATCTTATTTACAGCTTGATATAAAACAGCTATAATCAGTCAATGGGACAATCAATCTTTTTTCCTTCCAGTCAATGAATTCACGGTAGCCAAGCCTGTTATCTGCTGAACGTCTTGTTCTCACACCGACTGAATGAACTAGAAATACTGAGACATGTCACAGAAGTCATCTTCCTTTTAAATCACATCCTACATCTCCACACTCGCTTGGACTTTACTTAAAACACATTACTGACACTGAAAACCCATAACTTTCAATCTTCTTCCTACAGTATTAACTTACATACTTGGTAGAACTTAGCATGCTGCTTTCATTGACTAGAAGAAGGTCAGATTTTTGAGTTTCACACTGGCTGATTACTGTCCATGACAGAAGATCCTGAAAATGGCCAAATTCTGATCACCAATTTCATTAGATGCCTGTTTTACTCTCTCAGTGCAACATCACGTCTGCTTCTAACATAAATAATAATGTTTACCACAGATCCATGACCTGGCTCCTTAAACGTTCTAACACTTGCATTAATACACCAAACCAATTAAACACTAGTCCTATATTTCATTTACATGGATCGTGTAGAACGAAAAACTTTTCATACTGAAGTTTTGTGTTTTGAGGTACAAACATAGGTAAATGTATTAGATATTTTTAATTTTGTATATTTCCACTCGGGCAGAAAGGTCTTCTTGAGATATTTTGGATAAAAGTTTTCAACTGAGAAGTAAAATCTCGATGTTTATTGTCTCCTTAGAAAAAACAAGAATTGGCACAAAGTACAAATAAAAATGTGGGCAGATCATAAAATAATAACACATCTTTATTATTTAGTGAATTTTTATCAGTCATGTTAATTTATCAGCCATGTTAATGGATGGCCATTAACATGGCCATCCATTAACACCTATCAATTAGCACCTATCCATACAATCGTCTCCAAGCAATTCATTTCAAAAAGTGAATCTTCCATATCTGTGTACCTCATTTCTGCTTTGTCAACATCCTTAAAAACCACAAGACACTCAGGACACAGAAGTAGATATAAGAATGACTCGGTGTGCTCCAAACCAAGCTCTATTTTCATGATGGGTGTGAGAGCAGGTTGACCTGGCAACACTGAAAATCATCTTTAACAATGTGTATCTTCCAGTGAAAATGTACCAAAAAAAACCCCAGCAAAAACAAAAAAAAAAAAAGAGAATCTCATTAGTGGGATGCCTCAGTGGAGGTTCCAACTGCTGAGTACGGGCAGCAGCAAGGCTGTGGTGCCTGCAATGTTGTTGCACCGATAGAAAGCTGACCTCATCTTATATCACAAGGATAAACAGCTGCATAGACGACTATCTTAGAGAGAGGCCAATTAGGAGACAAGCCGGGGAAAGAAGGATTCTCTGGGAAGAGGAGTGCGCGTGCGTGTGTGTGTGTATGTGTGTGTGTGCACATCTTCATCTCTAAACTGCACCGTCCATTTCAACTGGCAGTAACCCGGAGACACTCTTGCTGCTGACATCGCAGCATGACCACTCAGCGAGTACAAAGAGCCAGTCTTTGTGAATCAGCACTCACACTCGTCTTCCCCGTCTTCCAACAACCTGCCTGCCAAGTCCCAATGCCTGCCAGCGAGAGCCATGGTTTATACGAAGATGCCATCTCTGCTGCCGGCTGATTCCGAACCGCAATGCGGCTTTGAAGGACGCCAATTAATAAGGTAGACTGGTGACGGGACAGTAGTGTTCGATGTATATCTGGACAAAGACTCTGCCAAGAGACACTAAAAACAATGTGGAAATCAATGAATGAGAAGCAGTTATTATATACGGCCAACGCAGGATGGCAAAAGGAAGGTAAATGCAGGAGTTTACTGCTATCAGATAAATGTGGACAAAAGGTTTCTGAGGCAATATGGAGCTGTCTTTATGGTCAACACCTAGAAATCCAGCAATAAACAGACTGGATCCCAATTTTCCATAAATCATCTCTAATCAGCAACTGGAAGATACTGAAAACTGAAAAATCTGATTTCCTTTCCCACCCCACAACAAAGAAGGCATCAGGTTTTGTTTTCCGTCTGAAAAACCAAAAGAGGCATGTTTAAGTCCTGTGATAGTCTTTACATTTTTTCAGATCATCTCATGTTCCCATGCTTGGTAAGGACCAGAGACAGCAGACCACCTAGAGATTGAAAGACCAGGCAATGACAGGAACTGCTTCTGTCTCAACGAAGGCCAAGCCCCATTTTACATTGAAGGCAGATTGGAAAGGCAAACAGATGATTAAAAAAGAGGTATAGAAGAAGTGTGACAAGTTGGAGGAATAAACCAGAAGACATGAATGGACATCTGTAATCATACAATCTGTGCACATACAAAAACACAGGATGCAACAGAGCAAATTGGAAGGACGCAAGTCCCACTTAATTGTGCTGGCTTCCTCCTGATAGGTTTAAGAAAAACTCTTTTTCCCTCCCTCAAATCTGCATGGGAATAGCAAAAGAAAGAAAGAAAAAAAAAACCTTCTGAGAAAAACTAAATTCAAATTGTGACGTGACCCTGGAGGTGAAACCAGAAAAAGATCCATTACCAAAGGGAAAGGAATCCACGAAGCAGAGACCCGCTGACAGCTCCTCTGTGCTGGTTTAGAGCAGCTTAGTCATTGCAGCCCTGGATGCACCATGGGGCACCACATTAACAGAAACTGTGAGATTACAGCTCTGCTGCTCTGCAGATAGCAAGTATAAAGTGTTAACATCAACATAACACCACTAGGATGGAAATAAAAAAAGGAAAAGAGATGCTGAGTGAGACCAATTTAAATAGAAAAACTTTGCAAATAACAGGATGATGTTTAGGCTGTAACACACAGGTAGGGTAGAGTGCATCAAAAAGAAAAACTTCCATTCTGTGATGACAGAAGCTGTCAGAAAAAATATGATCTTTTTTGTAGTATAACCATTAATCATTTATCTAACATTAAATACTGATATAGCATTTGATGCAACCTATTTTCCCAATTCTAGCATTGCTAACTGCAAAGTATAGCGGTTAGCATGACTTTTATTTTACCACCGTTTAGTTTTGGGTGTGCGTCTGCTGTCTGAAGACTTCCGATTTAAAATGTGTTAAAATTTGACATGGTTTTGTACCATATCTATCAATCAATAAAAAGACATTAGAAAAGATTAAACAATTTTTGTTCTAAAACATATTGTGCTAGTGGAAATAAAGATAACAGTATAAAGGTTTGCTCAGAACATTGTACAGGATAGCTTTATGTGTAAGCCACCAATGCAAGTGGGTGATGCAAAAATACATTCCATTTCCTGCTTTATTTAGTTGGGAGAAAAAGTCAGATGGCAAAAAAATATTAAGAAAAACAAACGAAACGTTTGAGATTCCAACAAAGGGGAAAGCAGCTGAGAGGTGCTGGCAGACGTCGTGTTTGTTACTGATATTATCAAACTGTGCCAAGAGAGACGGAGCTCAGAAAAAATCTGGAATTATTCCATCCGAGTGTCACTGTCGATGATTCAAAAGGAAATATCATCGAACAGAGTATGTGATGGATGCTGTTGCAGAACTCACTGGTGCATGTTGCACTGTGTGATTTTGCGCTATGGTTAACTGAATGCTGATGTTTTTAGTCTGCAGAATGAGGCAAAACAGACCCTCCAGCTGCACAACCACAAGGGTTTCAACATGCGAACCCCTTTCAATGTTTTGATTGCCTGTGCCTCAGTGTTGTTAATCAAATTTGCATGTGATTTCAAAAAAAGCCAGTGTGAAATTGTCTGTAAATGTAGCTTTGAAGTTGACACAAAAACTTAAAAAAAACAAAAATCTCTAACATTCACTGTTAATTGGTCCATCTTGGTGAAAGATGTAATTAATGCTAATAACATAGACTGTCTGTGTCTTTCACAACCAGAAATAATTACAAACAGCCAAATCTGTTTTTCTTGTAAATGAGGGAAGTACATACGAGCTTTCTATTGGCCAAAAGACTGGCAGTGTGCAGCAACAAGTGGGGAAGGGGCATTACTGAATCTCAGTAAAGGGAGTTTAAAAAATAGGAACAGTACATGAACAACAATTTGTGGAGTATAGAAGTCCCTTTAAAAATAAAAAAAAACCTGAGCTTGATATTGTCAGTGGACATAGGCCATTTCTAAACTTTTCACTCACTGTAAGATCATAATAGTAATAAATAATAAATATGAACTTTTTTTAAGGTTCTGAGGCACTAGTGGTCTTTATTCATCAATAGCTAGAAAGGAAAAATGGCAGAGAAAGAAGGCAAGAATATGCAGTAAAGGGCCCAGAATCAGGAATCAAACTGTGTGGAGTTCTGAAGCATGTACTGCTAAACCATGAGGCGTCCTGACATTATCTTTTCTTCATAAACTTCATAGATAATTCTACCAAAGGAGTCGTTTTAAAAATGTGACAAACCTCAGGAGCGTCACTGCCTAATGCCACACTTAGAGGCGCAATTATAATACAAGGTGACAGGATGAAGTCACTGAGGAAAACTATTATGCTACAGTATATTGTACTCTTACTAAAAACGTCCACTGGGAGTCATTCTTGCCAGATGCCAAAACAAGCCAAACAGCTGAATTCTTTCCTATTCCTAAAGGTGAAACCAGCCATCCTTCATCAGAAGCTCCCAATCTCATTCTGTTAGTCACTACCCACAGTTTATAGTGAGCTAATTATTTAGTTTGTTATTTGATAAACACTTTCCCCAGCTGAAGGTTTGCAGAGGAGGAAAATTGCTGTTCTGGTAAGCCCTTACTTTGCAGAAATGAGTGCTGAGATTGATACATAGAGTTTATTACATCCTTTTCGACTCAGAAAATAGGAAAAACAAAAATACTTTTTATGAATTTCTGTAAACCTAATGTGAAAAGACATGGGTCCTCCAGGACTTCTGAGTTAAATGATTCATTCATTAAGCTCCACAGGGTAAAAACAAGCAGATTTGCATCCTGTGCTAGCATCAATCATCAGACTGCTCAGGTCCCTGAGCTTCAGAGAGTACCTGCCATCATTCTGCCTCTATACTCTCAATCGTCCCCTCAAGGTTACTGCCTATTTTCTTGCCTTCCTAACAGGATAAAAGCTGCATGCTGAGTACATCTGCTGGTCCGACGCCAGGCGGGCCACACTTCAGGTTTCAGCCTCAACTGCACAGGAGAAACAGTTAAAAGGTCTCAGCTGCGATGAGGAGGTAAAAAAAACAGTGACTGGTTTTGAACCTGCAGGTGTAATTATCATGGCAGGTGGGTAAAAGAAGGTGTACAGGCTGGACAAAAAAAAACACTTTGTGTTGAACTGACAAAAATAAGGGAAGTGGAATCGCAGAACAATAAGTATAAAAGATAACATTCTAAAATTAGTGAGAATAAAAAGGTAACAGATGTTATCCATTACACAACTGAGAAAATAAATTTACCAAAGTGATAGTCTAGCCAAAGAGAGATGAAAAGATAAACAACGAAGCAATGGAAATAGAGAGAGACCAACTGAAAAGTCAACAGGGGCTAATGCAGGTATCAGTCTTATGAAACCATATCTAAAACTTGTTCTATTCTTTTCATGTTACAATTATAAACTTCAATGTTAAGATTTTGAGGAGAATTATTAGGAAAAATACATATTTTCTTGGCAATAAGGGCATCAAAGAATCAGCAAAGAAGTTAATTGGCAACACTGGAACAGCTGCTAAGATTTACAGGAAAACTACATGAAAATGTGTTAGAATGGACTAGTCAAAGTCTGGGGATAAATCCAATTGAGAAACTGCAGTGGCTTGTTCAGACAAAGCTAATATTGGCATGCCACACTTCACAAAATTCATTTTTAAGAAATGTTGAAAACTTGGGATCCTTCTACTTCAAAACTACCTTCAATTTGGTCTATGACCCAAAATTCCAGAAACATCCTTGTAACTTTTACGGCATTGTGACTAATATACAAACGAGTCACGTTAATCCCATTTCAACCAGGGCCTGACTTCCCCACTTGAGCTTACATTTATCCCCTCTTCAAACTTCCCCACTTTGCGCTCTCACTCCAGCCACCAGCCACCTCATTCTGGCATGCAGTGGACATCAATGATGGATGATGCATGCATTAATCATGAACGAGAAGACGGAGAGATCTAAACACACAGTCCCGAGTGGGAAAAGGGGGACCAATGGTAAACAAGCTGGGGACCTCTGAGCGCCGCTTAGCTTAACATTATGTAACGTCGGACTGAAAGAAAATGTTAAAGGCTCTGCAAGCAGGCAGCGCTCTACCAGACATGAGCAAACACATCAACGACCCCCCAGCCGAGTGAATTTAAGAGCAATTAGGTTATGAATCAAATCTCAGTGCATTTGTACTAAAATTATAAATCTTCTATCAAAGCAAAGTTTCCAGCCAAAATTGTGCCAAACAACATTCCACGAGGAAATACCTGGAAGTGAAAGTGTCAAACTCTGCTGCCAAGCTGGCAACATCCTGAGGGATTTAAGTACATGGGCCTGATTGATTCAATTACACTTGGACACCTCAACAGTGTCTGTGCTGGCAAGGCGACTGTTAGCAAATCCTCTGGACGAGGTTCCAAAGTGCCAGACTCAGCAGTGCCTCTATTAAATCCATCTACACACACACACACACACACACACACACCTGCCTCCTGCCCCACATGACTGCTGGAGTTTGACCGTCGATATGCTATGGCACATTTAGTGCCATGCTATTCATTAGGCTTGTCTGTGGGGCCGTACAGGAAGAATTACAAGCCAGCAAGTAAGAAACGGTAATGAAAAGGGGCAGATCAATAAACTTTCAAGCTGGATTTTTAAGTAAATGCGTGCCACAGACAGGAAGGGCACTTTTACATCAAGACAAATTTCACAGGGTGAGCATGCTTGGAGTCAGCTTGTTCCATTTTTATGAAGACAAAAATACTGCCTTGCAAAAATGTTCATAGCCCTTTAGTCAGGTTACTACAAATCTCAACATACTTTATCATGATGATGGGAGGCCAGAATTAATAACTGTGATGCAGAACAAAAAAAAAATTAAGTCTTTTAAAATAAACACCTGAAAAGTATGCCTTCTCTAGTCTGATGCATCTAAATAAGACACACAGCAGCCAACTGCCTTCAGAAACATCTAGTTCATAGTCTACCTGTGTGTAATTCAATTCAAGTTGAAATATTGCTCTCTGTGGAAGAGCCAAGAGGTCTACTGGAGAACATCAGAGAAAAAAAAAACAGCATCATAAGGACGAAAAACCAAAAGAAGACATGTCTGAGACAGACTTTTAAAGCAGAGCGAGGTTAAAAAACAATATTCCAACGTTTAAACATCCTACAGAGCTCTCTTGAATCCTCCATCTCAAAATAGTTAAGAGTATGGCACAACTAGTAAGAAGACTGATACCATCCAGCCAGCTGGGAAAGGAGATATTTATTCAAAGAAGCAGTCAAGAAGCCAATAGTAACTCTGGGGGAGCTGCACAAACCAGGTGCAAATCTGGCCTAAATGGAAGAGCGTCAAGAAGATAAATGCAGAAAGTCCCATTCTTTTCTTAAGCCTTGACACAAACACAGCAAACAAGTGGAAGAAGGTGCTCTGGTAAGCTGAGCCCTAAAACTGAACTTTTTGGCCTAATTGACTGATTTTTCAGAAACCCGACAGAGCTTGATGATAAGAAAGAATAACAGAAACAGTAGGGCTGGGGTGAAGGTTTTTACTTTCAGCATAATGACCCTTCATACAACCAGAACTACAAAAGAATCCTTTGGATCAGAGCATATCCATGATAGGATGGCTTAGTCAAAGTCCAGACATTAATCCAAATGAGAAAATGTGGAAAGACAACCATTTGTGTGTATAGATGCTTTCCATACAGTAAGAATGAGGAGTTATTTGTATAGAAAGCTTGAGGGGGGAAGTCTCTATATCTGGTAGAGACATTCCCCAAAAAACACCTGCAGCTGTAACTAAACCAGGTGGTTCTGCTAAACGTGACTCAGGGGAGCTGAATACAGATACTTGAACTTTACGAGAAAAAAAAAAACTGAAACCATGTTTCATTTTTATTTTCCTTCTACTTCACAGTAGTCCACTTTATGTTGACCCGTCATAAAATCCCAATAAAATGCATGTGTGGGGAGGGAAAAGTTTAAGGAATATGAATATGTTTGGCAAGGCATTATGTATTTGGTATAAAGTGAAAACAGTTCTAACTATAATGATCGGCCCCCATTTATACCCGCAATATGAGTCAGGGCGCACACGCAAGCAAATTCACCAGCAGCAGCAGCAGCAGCAACAGGCGAACAGACAGAGAGCGCATCTTATTCATCCAGCATCAGCCCCATTTTCAGTTTGCACACCCTCTTCACACAGCTGGTGGAGAAATGACGAGAGGACACCCACCTGGTCTCACGGTCTTCAGGCGGATGGGCTCCCGAAAGTGTCTGATGACAGCCAGCGTGTCTCTGTTGGTGAGCCCGCTCACCGGAGTGCCGTTGACCTCCAGCAGCACGTCCCCGCTGCCGGGCAGCCGGCCGCTGTGGCACACCACCGCCTCCGGGATCACGCGTCCGATGTGGGGGAACTCTCCGAGCTCGGCGCCGCCTCGCACCTCCAGGACAGCGGTCAGCTCCACGGAGCCCCCCCAGGACACGGAGCACTCCTGCACTTTGACCAACCAGTGCTTTTTCTTCTTCAGTGTCTTGGACATCGCCGCTTGATGGGCTTTTTGGGGGGTCGCTTAGGAGTTGGAAGTCCCGGGGAAGGAGCGTCCTCTTCAGAAGCAAAATCCTTTTTGGACCCTCAGAGCGCTCTGACGCACGGCTCGATCATTCCGGACCAGAGAAGTTGAGCTTTGTGTTTTGTGTAGTATTCCATTCCAGAGGGGGAAATAAACAAAAATCCTTCTCTGTGTAACCCCTCCGAGCTCCCTGTGTGCGCGATCCTTCCTCTGAATTACAGGAGCATCGTCTGGAGCGTGACACCAGCTGCGTCAGTGCCGCAGTGGAGCGGAGAGCGCTGCTTCTAATGCTGGGGCGGCTCGATCTCCCCCCCTCCACCCCAGTTTACAGCACCTGGAAAACAAAAACAAGCGTACTCCCACTACTGATGAGCCCACCGTGAGCCCAGATTGTGCGTAAATCCTGCGCCCCAAAAATATGCTAAAGTCCAGTTCTGGTTCCAAGAGA
>NW_006799997.1:0-12942 GCF_000485575.1 Poecilia formosa
TAATGTGAAGTGTGTATCCAGATACACACTTCACATTAGGAAAAATAGATTAATTATTCTTCTACAGAAATTAATAATGAATCCCAGGTCTTCAGTCGAAGCATCTAGAGCTACATATTTTCCTGGGTAATTTAAAACTTTTAAAATCGAATTTAATTGAACTCTGTATTAAGCCTATTTATCATATATAATATCTGGATTCAGGGGCACCGCCAGGAATCTTGGGCCCCCTGACAAAAAATTAGATTAGCCCCCCTCCCTCCACCCCCCTGCGCAGCTGCTATTATAATTTTTTTAAGTCTATTTGACCCATAAAAAGCATCACAATTTTAAAGGCTTGCAACTTACTGTCTTTGGTTTGGTACTGATAGCAGCACAATATTTATTACAATATTTATTACTCATGAATTTTACATCCAACAGTCTGCATACAGCATGTAAGTATGTTGCTTACATTTTTTTCTATTAGTTTTAGATTACTGAAATATCTCTCCCCACGAGCAACAGTCAAAAACAACGTGCAAAATATACATAAAGCAAACCAGACTTCTCGAAAAAAGCTATGTAGTGGCATTCTATTCAAGCTGCAGTACATTAATAAAAAATATGTTTTCTCCATATTTGTTAAAGCTGACACCATGTCATGCAAGTTTGTTTTATGAGACAGATAATCTGTGAAAACAATCTCCTCCATCTGCTCCCTGAACTACTTTTAGTGGATAAAGTAATGCAACATTCTGGCCAAAAACAACCAGTCAGAACCAGTAAGAGGATCTTGGTGCTGTCAATCATCCTCATTCACTCACTGCTAAATGTGCTAATGGCGGTGAAACAACTTATCATTACAGGAAAGTTGTTTGTCTGCTGTCATTGATGGCCATGCCAACTGGACTGAGGATTCACAACAGGCTGCGCTAGCTGCAGCATAGCACAGAGCAAGAGGAGGGAGTATTAGCAGCACCATATGAGATTGTGATTAACAGCACTAAACTCTCCTGCCTCTGATTGGTTATTTCTAGCACTAGGAGAAGGCAGAGGAAATAGATTTTTCACAGATTATCGCTCATATCATGCTGTCACGACATAATGACAGTTTTAACAAATACGTGAATTTTATTAAATAAAATTACATACTGCAGCTTTAATTTCACTCAGAAGAGGACGGGTCAGGAGGGATGTTAGTTAGAGCTACTGCTGACTGACTCATCTGTTGTTAAGTGTGGTAAAAGGTACAAGGGACAAGTTAAATATATGAATATGTTGGTAATGTTTTTTTCCTTAATTCATTAGATGCTAGTGAAAAGGAGGCAAACAGTAGTCTGTTGCTAAGCTAATTATGCTACATGGTTGATAATCTCACACAGTCTACTCACCTCTATCGGAGAAAAACTGGGTTATAAATTGACACTCTTGCCTTTTTCTCTCTCTTATCTTTTTTTGAAAACCTATTATTTTTCTAGGCAGCATAGTAAGTGCCACAGTCGTTCTTGTCTTCCACTGACTGCTGCTGACAAGTCCATGCACATTGGCTTTTATATACCAGCATGTGAAAATGAACAATGGTCATAAAGAAAAGTCTCCATGTTTTCATTCCTCTGTATAATACACTTTTAATGGGTGCAATGCAAAAACATAACAGATTCACAAATCAGAAAACAAAGAAATCTGTTTTGCAGTGAAACACTTTGGTGAGGTCACACACCATAACAAAGAGGATTCAGGCCAGCAAAACACCTGAGAAGCGGAAAGGTTTCCAAAGATTTAGCACATGGTGTCAGCCATTTCTGTGACTACATGATGACTACATGTCCCCTTGTCCTGTGGGGACACACCCGGCGGGATTCACCTTGGATTTATTCATGATAACAGGATTTCTGCTGTTTGAAGATTGTGGATTCCTGGATTATCGACAAATTTGTGATGGACTTGGCCGAACTAGCGAACACTCAGTTGTTGGTGTGGACAGAGACGAGGACTCTAAAACTCACTAAAGGAATGGAATTGATCTTGGAGAAGTTACTAGTTTCGGTTCAGTGGAACGACCAAACCACTTTGGATAATTGGGAACTGAAATGTATCGGAGAGACTTTAGAGAAGATTGAAATTTATAATCTTCCCAACCTAAGACATTCTGTATCTGAATTGGCTTTCCCCGTGTGGCCTTGGAAGGGCTGCATATTTCTAGGAGGCTCAGCCACCTGGTTTCATCTTCAGATTGAGATATTTAAAATTCACAAAAAGTGAAGGGAAAAAAAACATTTATTTATTATACTAGGAACACTGGCCACAGGCAGGGCTTCAGTCTGCTGGTCACATTGGGAGAACTCCAATGACTTCTGAGATGTCCTAGTTCACAGGCTGAAACCAAGGATAAAAGATAAATTATCCAAAAGTGTAATAGAAAATACATATATGTTTCTTTCACATTCAGAAAAAAGACATTTTCAGCATGTTGGGGCTCTGACTCGTAGCATCTTTAGAACTAAATACCGACACGGTGAAGCTGAGCTGTGAAACAGAGACTGAAGAACAGCAGCTAGAGTTCTGATCCTGACTGATCTTTCCCCACAAAATCCCCTGGTCTTTAATGAACTTCCCCTCTAACAGCGATTTTTCATCAGTTCTCTCTCAATATAAAACACAGTATGAAAACGTTAGCTGCTACGCTAACAATCACCGGTTAAATGTCTAGTTGAATATATTAACATAATATAATATAAATATTTAAATGTCTATGCTGGGACCCCTGGTAAAGGCTGGACTACTACCTCTCCAAAAAATGCAGATAAGATTGTCGTCCCCTGCTGGCCAGGACGAGTGAATGCTGGAATCTGCTGGATTTCCTTAGAAACTTCAGAAATAATTATCTGAACTTGACTCCAGTTGGACACTAGGATCAGCTGGAATGGAAATAATTGGACTCACCATTTATTTATTTATTTATTTATTGTAAATTACCAACAACATGTGAGCTGTTGTCGTATAAATAAACTGTACTACTCCTACTTGTCAAATGCTGGATCCACCATCAACAGGTTGAATGAAGAGCAGCTCCTTGAAATCTCCAGCTCAAGATAGTGTAGCGTTCAAGATTACCATCTTCCTGTCCACCTCGGAGCCTTCCCCCCATCCCCCAGATCAGACCAGTCCATCCATCCATCCATCTGCAGTCAAGTTCAATTCATTATTTCTGAAGTTTCAGGGGGCAATCTTATCTGCATTTTGTGGCACGGTATTAGAATGGATTTCAAAATAGAAATTACATTTATCTGCAGCTGGTTTGACGAACTAAGAAATAAACCTTTGGCTTGTGGTAAAATTATTTGTATTTGAGTATCTCTGATATATGTGCATGTCCTTTTCATAATTAATTAAGTCTTACATTGTTTTGGACTCTGTTCTTTAGTTCAAAAAGTTTCTAATATTTTCTAAATCTGTGAGACTATGCCCTTTAATATCTTTCACTTTTTGAGTGTCTTTATGCATGGAGCTGAATTGTGTTTGTTCTTTCCTTCAGATTCCTGCAGTCTCACCTTTGACTCAAACACAGTTCACAGAAACCTGAAGCTGTCTGATAACAGCAGAAAGGTGACCCGTGTGAGCACGGCTCAGTCATACCCGGATCAGCCAGACAGGTTTGACGGCCGGTGGCCTCAGCTGCTGTGCAGTGAAGGTCTGACTGGTCGCTGCTACTGGGAGGTGGAGTGGAGCGGAGTGGTTTACGTTTCAGTGAGCTACAGAGGGATCAGCAGGAGGGGATACAGAGACTGTGTGTTTGGCTGGAATGACCAGTCCTGGAGTCTGAAATGCTGCGATCTTGGTGATGGTTACTCTGTCTGGCACAATAACAGAGGAAAACTCGCCGCCTCCTCTCACACTGACCCCGCCTCCTGTACCGTTGACTCCAGCCCCTCTAATTCAGACTCTGACTCCTCTGACTCTGGCTTCGCCTCTAACAGAGTAGCAGTGTATGTGGACTGTCCTGCTGGCATCCTGTCCTTCTACAGAGTCTCCTCTGGCTCACTGATCCACCTCCACACCTTCAGAACCACATTCTCTGAACCCATCTATCCCGGGTTTGGGTTCTGGTTTCCTGGGTCCTCAGTGTCTTTCTGTCAAGTTGAGTACACCATTTCCTCGTGTTGGAAAACACATTGTAGTGACAAAACTAGTTTACATGATTTCTTATGTCATACTTTTGAACTATTTATTACTAAGCTCTAAAATTTGATTGTCTCAGGATTTAAAGCCCAAACTTTTGGATATGCAGAGAGGATCTCCATGCACATCATCCCATTCTGTACTTTTTCATGATGACTCAGAGTTGGTCGAGGTGAGTGTCGCCACTTAAAAGCATCTAGCAAAAAACAAAAAACAACTATCAATCTGAGACAGGGATAATTCCACATTTCAAAGAATTCAAATCAATTTCAGTGGCACCAATGGATTGGAAATTTCAAAGTAAAAAAGGGGTATTAAAATGACTCAAAAGGTTGTAAACAATTGGACCCACACTACTACTTCAGTTCCAAAGATGTGAAAGCGAAGATAAACATCTAATGATAAATGTACTGTACTTGTATATTGTTCCAGTCCAGAGGATTCCAAAGCTTCTCACTTCATTCAGTCAGTCACAGTGGTGAGCTACTGGATTGTAGTCAGCGCTGCCCTCTGACCACACCAAACACTGGACAACACACACACAGACACAGGACAAACATTGGGCTCAGTTTTTGTGTTTCATAACTTTATATTTCAATAGAAAATAGTTGATGTTTGTAAATTTCAGGCTCCATCAAGCTTCAGACCCGAAGTGGAAACTCACAATTTGCAGGTTTCATACAGGTAAACAACAATGTTGATATTTTCACTCAAAACAATTCTGAATATATTTGATATTAACATAGATTATATATAATCACCAATTATTGATTGGTGATTATATATAATAATCACCAATTATTGGTGATTATTGGGTCAAACCCAGCTTTGGTTCATTGTTGTGTTCATGGAGTCACTTTGTCTGTTACATGTTACAGGTTCCAATGTCCAGGTCCGGGTGTGTTCGAGTGCACTTTGACCGGTCTGGTGTTTGTTGTGACCCAGCCAGCCAAACTGTGCTACAGGATAATCCAATGGGACGAGAGCATCCTTCAGCCAGCTGGGAAGACCCCTGCTGGGCCCCTGTACAGCATCAGCTGTTCTCCTGAAGCAGTGTGTGGGCTCCACCTCCCACACTGCCAAACTACAAACAGTAAGTTACTGGAAACTGAACTTGTCTGATTCAGAGTTCTTTTGATTCTACCTGTGAAATCAGTGTGTTGGTGTGTTTGTCCTCAGTGTTGCCCAGTGAAGGCCTGCTGTCTGTGGTTCATGTTTCCTCTGATGATGGGCTGAACTTCCTGGAGCCGCTGAAGATCACCGAGACTCATGTTGTCGTGAGGGTCTCTGACCTTTCTGCGTTCGCTCTGGTCTGGGACTTCTTTAAGAGGTTCATAGAGAGAAAGGATCTGGTATCAAGCCAAGTCCTGCTGTACCTCGGACCTCTGAACTCCAGAGCTCAGAACCAGAAGCTCTACGTGTTTCTGCTGCCCAGGAACATCCCAATGTACGAGGTATGGATAAAAAACATCACCGCAAGTTGGACCCTTTAGAAAACAAAGTCAAAATCTACCCACTGCAAGCAGCATTATTGAATAAATATCCAGATCTATATATAAAAAGAAAACTTTCAATCTGCATCCAGAAAATTATTTACATCTGAAATAAAATTTGAAGGCTTCCTGATTATTAATTTTTATTAAGAGCTTTTTTCTTTCCAGGTCAGCAAAGGCCAGAGGGACTGTACGTTTGTCCGCTCCACTTCCAACTGCAAACTCATCAAAGACCAGAGATACATCCTCACATGTCCAAGAGCTTCACAGCACTATAAAATACAACCTAAGGTGAAACTTGGTAGTAGAAATGCTTCAATGTCTTAACAGAAGCCACACATATATGGACTTATTTCATTAAATGCTTAATTTTTTGAATGGAATTTTGGTGGGGAAAAAACAAAAGAAGGTGAAAAAAAAAATGTAAAGATCTTATGATAATCTATTCTAGACTGATGGAGGTGAAACAACACGTTCTGGTAGAAACATGAAACAGAAACATGTTCAGACTGTTTTCTGTTTTTAGAGCGCAGAGTTTGACCTAAACTTTGGAAATCAATACCACCCAACATTTGAGATCCGTCTTCCCATCGACACAGAGGGAGTGGTGATAATAATCAAAGATGAAGCAGACATGGTGGTCTGGGAGTACGACGTCGATCTAACAGGTAAAGTCTTCACCTAGCTAACATCTCTCCAGCCTGTAGCGATGAGAAGACAGAAGGATCAGACCGAGTCCAGGAACTGAAAGCTCATCATTATTTTTGAACTATTCTGCATTTCATGATCTCTATGCCTTTGAGTTGTTTTAGCAGATTATTAGACCAATGTTTCTGTCCTGCTCTTTCTGTCCAGATCATTCACAAGATGACGTCTCATCAAGTGTCACAGTCCAGTCAGAGGTGAGGGTCTCAGTTCATAATTAGTTCAGATTTACTAACAAGAAGAGCATAAAACCAAGATTTCATAAGGAAACAATAAAGTGGTTGGGCATTTTTTAGGAGGCTGAATAATTCAGATTTTTAAACAAACAACCTGCTCTTTCCTCAAAGGATGGAAGTAATCAACCAAAATGACAAATCTGAAGATAGATGTTCTTATTCTGTCTAAACATGGTTCTGTATTTGACTACAAGAAGAGATCAAATGCTAACTTTAAATATGCCTTACGGCATATTTAAAGTTATTTTTACGGCATATTTAAAGTTAATTTTCATTAAAGAGGAATGAAAATGGACTTAAATCAGAGTCACTAGCAAGAAAATTACAACTCAACAGTCCTTCTGAATTTTGGAAAGAAATAAAAAGAGTTAATCTAAAGGCATCCTTGCCAATAATTATTGATGGTGTAACTGGACCAGACAAAATTATTAATTTATGAAAGAAACACTGTTATGAACTTTTTAATTGTAGGAAGAGTAATCCCTTTGTGATGGACAACATAGATATGCATGAAGATGTTGTTATTGCTTCACAAGAAGTTAGTGACATTGTTAAGAAGTTGAAAAATAATGAGGCATATGGTGTGAACAAGATATCTACTGAGCACTTAAAATTTGCAAGTAGGAAAATTTTTCCTTTGTTGGCTATTTGTTTCACCGGGTTTTTAATTCATGGCATTTTACCAAACTCTATGTTCTCTGTGATTTTAGTGCCTGTTGTAAAAGATAAGGTTGGTAAAATAAATAGCAAAGACAACTATCAGCCCACAGCTCTGGCCAGTACCTTATTGAAAGTTTTGGAGAAGGCTCTGTTAAGCAGAATTGAGACGTTTAGAGCCACATCTGATGATCAGTTTGGTTTTAAACCAAAACTTGGCAGCGATATGTGCAATTTTGCTCTCAAGGAAATTTTAGATTTATACAAGAGACATATTACCACAATTTTTATGTGTTATATAGATGCATCAAAAGCATTTGATCATGTTAATCATGAAAAATTGTTTCATAAATTGCATGAGAGAGGAGTTCCGAAATATTTATTAAGAATATTAGTGTATTGGTATGCTCACCAGAATATGTCTGTAAAATGGGGAAACTCTGTATCATCTTCTTTTTATGTGGGTAATGGTGTGCGACAAGGCAGCATTTTATCTCCTGGCCTTTTTAACCTGTATATGGATGATTTATCTAAGCTGCTGAATCAATGTAGGACTGGCTGTCGGGTTGGTAATGGAACCATCAACCACCTGATGTACGCTGACGATCTTGTGGTATTCTGTCCATATAGTGCTGGTCTGCAGCAACTGTTAGGGGTTTGCTCTCGGTATAGGTTACAGCATGATATTAAACACAATGCAAAAAAGAGCAACATCATGATTGTTAAGAGCAAATAAGACGCTAAATGATCTTTTCCTGACTTCAGGAGGATGCTGCCTCCTGACTTCACTGACGGCAGCATCCTCCAGTGAGGAGGTCAAATATTTTGGACATTACATGACCGCTGATCTGTCTGATGATAGAGACATTTGCAGGCAGCGTTGTACTCAATATGTACAAGCTAATATTCTCCTTTGGAAGTTCTCGGCATCTGTCAAAATTGCACTTTTTAAAGCATACTGTACTCTAATGTATGCAGCCCACCTGTGGTGGCGTTACAGGAAAAGCAGTATGAATAAACTTCAGGTTGCTTATAATGATGGCATGAGGGCGCTGCTTAGGGTGCCCCGATGGAGAAGTGCCAGTCAGATGTTTGTGAATGCCAATGTACCAACTTGTGCTGCTGTGCTTCGAAACATTATGCACAGATGTGTAGATTAACAGACTGCAAACAGCATCATTCAGACATTGACCAATCCTGTTCAAAGCTCAGTGAGGGTCAGTGGCGGATTAGTTTATATGTCAGTGATTGATTATTTCATTATATTTAAATTTTTTATTTTTCTTCTTTTTATTGTTCTTGTTTTGTCTGTTTATGGACCATAATTGTGTCTAAGTAAAGAGGATTGATTGATTGATTATTCATGCAAAATATTGAAATATAAGATTTCAGTAACCGCCCTTTCACTTAAGCTTTCTAAATGACAGGTGGATAAATAAACCAATCGACTTGTCCCTTTCTGTTGATGGAAACTTACTGTTTTAATCCCAGGGTCCTGACCTCCATGTTGACCTGCTGAACATCCTGGATGAGCTGAATGTGGAAGAGTTCAGCAGGTTTAAGTGGTTCCTGAAGAACGGACCGCACAGCAGTGGCTTCAGAGTGAGAGAGTCTGCAGCGAGAGAGGAGGTGGTGGACCAGCTGCTGCACCAGTACAGCCTTGAAGAAGTTCTTCAAGCTGTGAAGAGGACATTACAGAGCATCGGCAGGAACGATCTGGTGGAGCGATTGTGAAAACTCCAGTTACTCGTTTACCACACAGTCATGTTCATGATTATATTTGTTTCAGCCAATTTGATGGTTTCTGTCTGCAGGATGTGAGTTTACATTTTAAATGTCTTTGAAATGTTGAGATTAATCTTTGAAATTTTCTTGAAAGTCAGAAATTTCCATGTTTTTTGCTAGAAATTTCCTGAGGTTAATCTCAAAATTTCTCAGTTTTCTCTTGCAATTTTTTGACTTTTGGAACTCAGGAATTTCCATGTTTTTCTTGAACCAATGGCAAAGGTTCATCTTCTTGTCCAGAAAATGATTTCACACAAATTTGATTTAATTTTGTTTTTATATCAATAAATATTTTTGTGTACTTATTGTCATGCAGTAGAACATATTTTTTGGTTCTCAGAATCATTTTAGATTCCACTTTCAGCTATTTTTTTAATACCAGGAGCACCTCTTTTTATCAAATTCATCCCTATTAAAGTTGAAAACAGCTGCCCCCTTGTGGTAATAAAAAGAAAAAAATACAGTGTATAAAGTAAACAGAAAAAACAAAACTATTTATTTTCAAAGTCACTTTAAACACCATCACATATAACATCAATCTATGTACACATGTATATTTATTTTTATATTTATATTTTAATAACTTGAAAGTCAGATCCAAAATAGGGACGTTTAGGTTTTACCACTAGATTGCAGCACGGCACGGCGTAAGAACTGTTTTTCTTTTTTTTACTAAAAGAAGGATCATAAGGAATACAGAAGGACAAGAGGTCTCACTCTGCTCTTGTTTTGTGGACAGATGCTAAAAGACATTAAATGTTCGTTAACTTACTTTCTTAACGAGCTCTAAATATGTGTGTTAACTTAAGTAAAACATTAATAAAAAAAAAACTAAAAATCTCTGTCGCACTTATTGCATAAACCAGGGGTGTCAAACTCCAGTCCTCAAGGGCCACTGTGCTGCAGTTTTTAGATGTGCCACAGGTACAAAACGCTGGAATGAAATGGCTCCAGAGCCTTGCTAATGACCTAATTATTATATTCAGGTGTGGTGCAGCAGAGACGCATCTAAAAGTTGCAGGACAGTGGCCGTCCAGGACTGGAGTCCTAAAGCGACCGAGTGATCTGTCTTCACAGGAGCTAGAAAAAAAATCTCTGCTCTTCTCGCTTCTCCGTGTTTGTGTTGCTTGAAGATGTTTCTAAGGAAGGTTGTTCAGTCGGGCTTTTCTGGAGTTAGAAATGTCTCTGGACGAGGTGGACAGATGTTGTCTGCAGCTGCTGCCAGGTGCAACGCGTCACTTCTTTTCTCAGTCATTGCCAGACAGACCCGGAGCAAAGTATATGTTGTGGAGGAAAAAAAATCTATTTTTCACGCAAAAATATATCATTTATTTTACTGCAGTCTGCAGTCACACTTGACGTCACACTGTGACAAAAGTGTAAAATATTCTATTTAATTCAGAGTTGGGCCGTAAATGGGTCACAAAAACCTTTGACACACTTCGTTCAAAGTTAGCTGTGACGTCAGTAGGTGTTATCAGTGCCTTAAAACTTTATAACGATACAAATGCAAAATTCAGTGTATTTTATTAAAAAGTTCAACACAAAAAAGTGGAAGGAAAATATGGAGAATTTTTCTGCTTCAAAATTAAACTTTTTGAACCTTAAGCAAAAGTAGTAGTGGCAACATCATGCTGTGGGGAAACTTTTTCTTTCAACGGACTCCGTTCTGTGTCTTTGAACAGGAAGCAGTACTCTCAGGCCCAGCAGCAGGGGTCAACGGTTGCGTCCATCCGACCTGAGACGTCCACCGCCAAAACCCTGATGGACATCGGGACACGGCGCATCTTCAATGAGGACCACGACATCTTCAGGCAAAGCGTCCGCCGCTTCTTCCAAGAGGAAGTGGTGCCACACCACAAGGAGTAGGTGGCTGCAGGAACCCAACATCAGCATGAGATGTTTTCCTCCCGTTGACTTCCTGTTTGTGCTCCCAGATGGGAAAAGGCAGGTCAGGTGAGCCGGGAGTTGTGGGAGAAGGCTGGAGAGCAAGGCCTCCTGGGAGTGATGATCCCAGAGGAGCACGGTGGCATCGGAGGGGACACGTTTTCTGCTGCTATCACCTGGGAGGAGCAGTGAGTCCATACTTCCTACTCTGAATGTATTGCAGTTGGAGTTTTGAAAATGCTGTAATTTTGCTGAATAAAGATGAATTTTTTTCTGCTGACCATCTGTCCTCAGAATGTACAGTAACTGCACCGGGCCGGGTTTCGCTCTACACTCAGACATCGTCATGCCGTACATCGTAAACTACGGCAGCAAGGAACAGATCGAACGCTTCATTCCCTCCATGACTGCTGGGAAACACATCGGCGCCATCGCCATGACGGAGCCGGGTGCAGGCAGGTGAGGACGCCAGTCCCACTTCCTTTATTATATCACAGATTGACCAGTGAGACACGGTGTTAACTGGTCGGTTTCCCATGGCAGCGACCTCCAGGGAGTGCGGACATATGCCAAGAAGGACGGCAGTGACTGGATCCTCAACGGGAACAAGGTAAAGCCACTGCTGTTCCTCTGGAAGGCGCCATCGGCTTCAACCGCTTCCTTCCTCTCAGGTGTTTATCTCCAACGGTTGGATGGCGGACGTGGTGGTGGTCGTCACAGTGACCAACCGTGAGGCGAAAACGGCGGCCCATGGGATCAGTCTGTTCCTGGTGGAGAACGGCATGAAGGGCTTCCAGAAAGGCCGGAAGCTGGAGAAGATCGGCCTGAAAGCACAGGTAGCACAGTTTTTACTTCATGTTGGAAAACGTCTCAACCTCAGGACACTGAATTGGTCTGAATCTGTTTGAAAGGACACAGCGGAGCTGTTCTTTGAGGACGTGCGTCTCCCAGCCAGTGCTCTGCTGGGAGAACTCAACAAGGGTTTCTACTACCTGATGAATGAGCTGCCACAGGTCTGAACACACACGCACACGCACACGCACGCACACACACACACACACGTCCTCCTGTACCTCAGTGATGGATTTTGCTACCAGGAACGTCTGTTGATCGCTGACATGGCCATATCCAGCTGTGAGTTTATGTTCGAGGGGACCAGGAACTACGTTCTGCAGAGGAAAGCCTTTGGGAAGACCATCGCCCACTTCCAGGTCTGTTCAGTTCCCAGTACACACTCCAGCAGGGTGAGGGCTTAGCAATCAGAGAGAAGATCAATATTTTGGGGGCTTGTCTGGGATTTTTTTTTTTTTTTTTGCAAGACAATTTGAGCAGGACTATAATAGACTCTTAGATTACTATCTCAAGTATAGGATATCGTTTCCCCCTCCAGTTAAACCCTGAACCAGTGGACATGTAAGATAATTATTGGCTCCCCTGGAGAACATTCCTAAAATCCTTTAAATAACTTGGCATAATTCAACTATATTCAGTCACAATGCCATGATGTCTAGCAAAGTTCTCTAGAACTTTGAAAGAGAACTAGGCCCACAGCATTTCAGATCCTCCACCGTACTTAACAGTGAGAATAAGGTGATTCATCTAAAACACATGGCTCCAATTAAAGTGGATCAAACTGTATGCTTACAATCCTACTCAATAAATTAGAATATGCTTTCTGAAAAAGACTGTTTGTCAGATTAAAAGAAACTTTTCAAGATAACTACCAACTGCATTTCTGTATAATAAAATGTTCTTTTTTTTTGGCATAATATTCTGATTTTAAATGTCATGTTTTCGTTAACCATAATCAGAATGTCATCACAATTAACAGAATTGAAAGCTTTAAAACAACAACAAAAAATTACATATATAAATGGGCTTTTTAACAATTTATGTAATAGGTTTGTATGTTGGTCATGGTAGGTAGTTTGGCTTGCCATGCTGATGTTGTCTACCTTCTTCCTAAAGTGCTTTATTTCTTACAAATTCTTTAGTTCTTTCTAAAAGCAAGTCCTCTA
>NW_006799997.1:15144-19509 GCF_000485575.1 Poecilia formosa
GCCTCTCACCGCGGGCAACTCCAGAGTTGAAGTACGTCCAGCCCCTCTCAAGGAGACTGGTTCCAGAACCAGAGCCATGAGTTGAGGTGAGGCAGAGTATTTCTAGCCGGAACCTCTCAGCCTCGCACACTAGCTCCAGTTCCTTCCCCACCCGAGAGGTGACGTTCCACGTCCCAAGAGCCAGCTTCTGCAGCCGAGGATCAGACCGCCAGGGTCCCCTCCTTCAGCCGCCGCCCATTACACACTGCACCCGACCCCTTTGGCCCCTCCTACAGTTGGTGAGCCCGTTGGAAAGGGGACCCATGTCTCCTCTTCGGGCTGAGCCCGGCCGGGCTCCGTGGGTGAAAGCCCGGCCACCAGGTGCTCGCCATCGTGCCCCACCTCCAGGCCTGGCTCCAGAGGGGGGCCCCGGTGACCCGCGTCCGGGCGAGGGAACGCCAGATCCCTCGCTGTCTTTATGCCCCAGACAGCTTTATGCTGTCTGGGGCATAAAGCCCTAGGATCATTGGGACACTCAAACCCCTCCACCACGATAAGGTGATGCCCTTTTTTATATTTTCAATAGTGTAATTCTGTAAAGACAAAATATGTCTGGTGGTCTAGCTATGATTTACACATCTTGCTAAATTGCGGGTTTGAATATTGCAATACTTTCCTATAACAAAATAGACCTACAGAAAAAAATTATTAACAAAATATCTTACATATACATAGTTGTATGCTCTATATAGAGATTTTCCTTAGCTTTGATTGTATATCTCACAATTTTGTAATTTATCATTGTTTATTAAACTCTGAAAGCTGTATGACTTTGTTAATAGTCTGTCCTAGAATGCGGTTAGATGTGTTTTTTTTTTTTTTTTTTGAGCTCCTGCCCCTTTAGTGGTCTCTGCACGGCCCTGCAGCCTCAGGAGATGATTGAGGGATGAAGAGACTCTGATTTCCGGTTCTTGTTCTAATGAGGTCTGCTGTCTCCTGATCCATTCTGTCTGACATCATACAGCAGCACACCGCACCATGATGAACAAATTTGTTTTAATTACCTGTATTCATCCTCACTAACATTGTTGAGTCTGGGATTTGCGTCTGCCCTCTGGTCTGTATCTTTACGAGAGGTTTTGCTTCTAAGGACGTTGGCATATCAGATCGAGGACGTTTTGAAAAGACGCGGTTGATAGCAGATGGTTAGAGAGAGGAAATATGAGTAAATGACAGGGACAGTGAATATACTAAACATATCTCAAGAGCTCGTTATTGGACCAAAATAATCCAAATTTTTTTCCCCTCTTGCTCTCGGCGAAGGCAGACGCTTTTTTCCTCTGCTCCCTCCCTGCCCATGCCTGCCCTGCTTGCTCTGTTTTTGTCCTGTCTTTTTCTAGATTTTTGGACCCTTTCTTTGCACATCCTCCAAATCTACAAATTATGGATCTGGTCATCCGGTCTCTCAATGCAATGGATCAAATTTTCTCGACGAGAAGTCTGGGCACAGGAGAGCCCTCTTGTCCTGCGGGGACACACCCAGCAGGATTCACCCTGGATTTATTCATGATAACAGGATTTCTGCTGTTTGGAGCTTGCGGATACCTGGTTTATCGTCAAATTTGTGACGGACTTGGCTGAACTAGCAAACACTCAGACTGTTGGTGTGGACAGAGACTCAAGTTGGATGTGAGTCTTGCTGAAACTCGCAGCCCAGCTGAGGACTCTAAAACTCACTAACGGGATGGAATCGATCTTGGAGAAGTTGCCAGTTTCGGCTCAGTGGAACTACCAAACTAATTTGGATAATTGGGAACTGAGATATACCTAAGAAACTTTAGGAAAGATTGAAATTTATAATCTTCCCGACCTAAGACATTCTGTATCTGAATTGGCTTTTCCCGTGTGGCCTTGGAAGGGCTGCATATTTCCAATCTCCTTGAAGATATGTAAACATAGCGCTCTTTCCCACCTCACCCCATCCTGTTAGCCATGAAGCTGTGGAGCTGAGCTCTCCCAAGAACATCATTCCTTGATAACAACACCTCTATCGGACTTTGCCAGGAGGCTCAGCCACCTGGTTTCATGGCCCTTTGAGAATAAATGTGTTCAAGTGGGTTGTTTACAACCCATCAAATATGGAGCGGCAGCACCATTTCTTTGGGATCATTCTTTATTCTATTTTTATGCTAACGTGTAAAATTATTTAACCAAAATTATTTATTTGTAGCACTTCTCCAATCAAGCAAAATTTCTTGTCACATTTTATTACAGCAGCAAATGTTTTTAAGTTAAATTTCAGTTTACTTTTAAGATATTTTAAGTCAAGTATGATTCAAAATTTTAAACTTGATAGAATGATGAAAAATCCTACTTAAATTAATGGTATTAATATACCATTGGCATTCTAAACTTAATATTTAACCATTAAAATCCCTGTTTTAATCTCTAGACTCCTGAAATATTCCCTTCTGAAGTCTGTCATGGCGCCTCGAATGATTAAGTGACACAGTTGCAAAGGGTTAATAGTTTGAGTCATGCAGAGCTGATCTGACCGTTTCCCTAGCAACGATAAGAAGCAAGACATTCCCCCAGAACTACAAAGAACATGTGAGGTTCTAAATGCTTGCATCTCAAAACAGGAGGTTATATACAAGTAGCTCTTGGACAATTGCCACTCAATTACCACTTTTCACGGATTTTAAGAATGGCAGAGATTGCAGCCACCATGTTTTTTCCTTTGACGTTTGCTACAGGATATCTGATAACCACAGGAGTGAGGAAAGTTTTAAACAAAGTACTCCCTGGTGTTACATTTGATATCAATAGTCCCAAGGATGAGATCGAGTATGATGAATTTGATTCGTACCTTTTCCTTCCTTCCCCGGCTGGGGAAGTGTACTCAGAGAAGAAACTGATCACTCAAGACGAGTGCCCTGACTCGGAATATGATGTTTTTGATGAATATCTTTTCAATCCTTCCAAGTCTAGAAAGCAAACTGGCCAGGCAAAACTCCCCGGATGGGGAAGTCTGCTGTGAGTTTTCAGACCATCCAACAACTTCTGTTTTGAAAAAAAAAAAGGCATTGGAAGACAATATCCTTGGAGCGAACACTGCAGAAGTGAACAATATCTCCAATCCTTCCAAAAAGCAAACTTCCTCATCTTGGGGAGAGTATTCTTATGATTCAACAGGGTATTGTGTGAGTCTTCAGACACATACGTCTGAAGACTCATTTCAGACGGATCTATCTGAGGATTTTACCCTGGGAGAGTCTGTTATAGAAGAAAACGGAAGTGAAGAGAAGAGACGTAATGCCGAAAAGGGCAAATATCCGCCCAAACGTCGCACTAAAAATTCTTGCTGTCCACCTTCTTGACCTTCTTATTGCAGCTTAAAAAGGGAGGTCCAGACTTCCCTCTCCCCAGCCACTTGTACCATGTCCTCTGGGGGAATCCCAAGGTGTTCACAGGCCGGCCAAAAGACATAGTCCAGCGTGTCCTGGGTCTTCCCGGGGGAAGACTCAGGGGCTGGACATACTTCCACTCTGGAGTTGCCCATGATGAGAGGCGCCAGGCAAGAGTGGGCATACTTTGTTGCCCCCTGTCTCGGAGCCTGTACGTTGGGGTTTACAAGAGGGTAGCATCCCTTCCCTACGGGTGGGGGGACGGGTTCTTACTGTTTGTGCTGACGGGCCGAACAACAGTTCAGATTACCCACCCTTCTTGGAGTCCTTGGAGGGGGTACTGGAGAGGGGCAGTACCCAGTATGCTCACATGGGCAATGACAGTAAGACCTGGAGGGGCCTGGTTGGGAGGAACGGCTCCCCTGATCTGAACTCGAGTGGTGCTCTGTTGTTGGACTTCTGTGCTCATCATGGACTGTCCATAACAGACATCATGTTCAGGCATAAGGGTGTCCATATGTCCACTTGGCACTGGGACACCCTAGGCCACAGTTTGATGACTGACTCTGTCATTGTTTCATCGGATCTGTGGCCGTATGTTTTGGACACTCAGGTGAGGAGAGGTGCGGAGCTGTCCACTGACGCTTCACTGTTGTGTCTCGGTCCAGTCTGTTATCATGATGAACACTGACGTGTTTATATTCTTCAACCACCTCCACTTCTTCTCCCATGGTGGAAATGGGGTTAGATTTAATCCTCCTATTCGTCCTGAAATCAACAATCATCTCCTTTGTTCTCTGATGCTCTGGCTTCCTGGCCACAGTCTGAATTCATGACTGTTAGGTCTCTAAATTCTCCTTAGGTGTCAATAAAAAATACATTTCATGAATAATATATCAAAAATAAAACATCAGGGCTGCACAGTTGGTAGCACTGTTGCTCTGCAGCAGTAAAGTCTTGGGTTTGAATCCCAGCCTGG
>NW_006799997.1:20449-21807 GCF_000485575.1 Poecilia formosa
CACTCGGGTGAGGAGAGGTGCGGAGCTGTCCACTGACGCTTCACTGTTGTGTCTCGGTCCAGTCTGTTGCCCTGATGAACACTGAAGTGTTTACATTCTTCAACCACCTCCACTTCTTCTCCCATGATGGAAATGGGGTTTGATTTAATCCTCCTGTTTGTCATGAAATCAACAATCATCTCCTTTGTTCTCTGATGCTCCGGCTTCCTGGCTACAGTCTGAATTCATGACTCTAAATTCTAAACTCTAAATTCTCCTTAGGTGTCAATAAAATATCAAAAATAAAACATCAGGGCTGCACAGTTGGTAGCACTGTTGCTTTGCAGCAGTAAAGTCTTGGGTTAGAATCCCAGCCTGGGTTCTTTATGCATGGGGTTTGCATGTTCTCCATGTGCATGAGTGGGTTCTCTCCGGGTGCTCCGGCTTCTTCCCACAGAACAAAAAGATTTTGTGCACATTAGATAATAGATGGATGATAGAAGAAAATGTTAATTTGTTTATAATAATTATTATTGTTCTTAGTAATAATAGCAATACTAATATGAATATTAATAGATTAGTATGTTAATCAATGTAATAAATAATAATAATCAAATAATAATTATTATTTATTATATTGATAATTATTAGTAGTATTGCTAATGATAGTAATAATAATAACATAAAGTTATCATTTAATATTATTATTGCTATTGTTTTTAATAATAGTATTATTATTGTTATTATTATTATTAAAAAACAATAGCAATAATAATATAAAATTATAACAAAGTCATTATAATTAAAAACAATAGAAAGGGTTAGATTAATTATTCTTCTACAGAAATGAATAAATTATAATGACAAAGTTATAATTTAATATTGTTATTATTGCTATTGTTTTTAATAATTGTAATAATAATAATAATAGTACTAATAATATCCCCACAAAAAACTGAATATTCAGTCCATCACAGTTTTATGTTTTTATGGCTTGATGTTTATTTTGCGATTATTAATAAGTGATCAATGTGGTAGATTAGCTACTGCTGCTATTAGCTCATTAAACACCTGCTGTACTGATGATCTGTCAGAGTTGGTGTTTAACTCGCCTTTTATTTTCTAACTGAACTGAAACAGAATTCCACACCACATCTAGATGTTTAGGTTGTCAAAGTCAAGCTAGCATAACTGAACTACTTCCCTCTCCCTCCATATTTTTTTCTTAATTAACTTTTTCCTGACCTGTTTATCTAGTGATAGTGTAGCAAGGAAAGGCATCCCTTTCTCTTTTATCACGTATATTGACAATCTAATACCCATGTACTTCATTAAAGCTTTGCATTTTACATATTTTATAATATGTTTGGTAAAATACC
>NW_006799997.1:22397-28869 GCF_000485575.1 Poecilia formosa
CCGTATGCTATGTTGGGGGTTTTACTGGATTATCATCTGGAATCGGGATGTTCGTGACTGGAATCGGTTCGTGTGGTGTGGAGAATCGGCCGACAATTCTTAAATCTTTCCGTCTAAACCAGACTTAAAAATCACAAGCTCTACTCATCTCCTCCCGACCACTGCCCTGACTCTGGTCGCTATGGTAACGGTTATATATCCCTTCAAAATAAGATACAGATGCGCCACAAAAACGAACATTTACTATCATGAAAATTATAACTCACAATAATGACCAACATGAGCTTTGAGCTTGTTTCTCTCTCCAACCAGACGGTCCCATCTGGGAGTGATGAGAGACAATAACACCCGAGTTGTGTTGCTTATATCCACAGCGTGCTTGGTCTCTACGTGGTGAAGCAGTTTGAAGCTTCATTCCCTCATTAGCAGCCAGTCGCCGCATGTTACGCAGAGCGGGCTTGTAATGTGGGACTCACCTACCGGTCGGGGATAAATCCATTCTCCTGTCTCTTCTCTGGGCCTTTTCCCTTTACAAATAAACTTTCCAAAGACATCTGATCCGTTTCTTACTCAATGGACTCTTTGCACTTCAGCTTCCGCGTTTGGGGAAAAGCGGCTCGATTGTTTACAATGTATTGAAAATGGCCTTTTACATTAGGTGCTTGCAGGGCTTGGCCAAGGTTTGTACATCGATCCGAAGCCCCAACAAGTAAGCTGGAGAAAGGTTTTTAAGATGTATGCCTCGTTATACATTTACTTAGGCTAACATTAATCTTAGCTTATGCTAGTAGGCAATATTCTCGGACATTGTTCTTGTAAAAATGTGCTTAGTATCTAAACATTCTAACAGACAATGTTTTTACCTAATTTTGTTTATTGTCTTAGTGTCACAGACTAATGGGGTTCGGTTACGGTTCGGGCTTTTTACTTCCGAAGCACAACGAAGCACAACAAAGCTTACCAGTAGTGCAGCTCAGGTGTCAGAGATCAGGTTCAGCTGTTCAGGTTCAAAGTTGCTGCTTTTAGAAAAATATGACAGTGTTGCTTAATGTCTCCGTGTTATTTCGTTTTATTACCTTTGCATGTTTCTTGTGAAGAGCTCAGATGGGACGGTGTTTACAGCAGTTTGTTCAGGTGGATCAGTTGTTCGGCTGTCTGGCTCTGGTCTGCTCTCTCGTTCCCATACACTCTTTCAGGCTGAATACAGAAATGATTCCATGGAAATAACTCAGGGAGGCTCCTTTATTTACCATCCGTCTCCCCCGGTAGTTTTAGGCTGATCCGGAGTGAAGTTGCAAACTTTGTGTTGTGCAGCATTAGCTTTAACTGGTAGTGACAAATATTTACAAGCCACCATCTTCTTAATTCAGGATCGCTTGGAAATTAATGAAAACTTAAAAGCTCATTATATTAGGAAGACAACAANATTTATGCAATTGAACTTTGATAAAACTGAAAATATTATATTTAAATAATGAAAGGGAAGAAATGTTTGACCACAGCTGTAAATGAGTAACAAAAGGTGTGGTTAGCATGACTTTTGCTATGCTAACCACACAACATCAGTAAGGGATGAGAGTTGACTATTTTTAAAACAAACTCCATCCAATTTAAATGTAATATTTGTTAACGGGGCAGTATTGTGTGTTTTCCATTTTATATCACAATCAAATAACTATGTTAACTCCAGTTGTTATAAAAAAAAATGCAAATATCAAATATGACTTAAAAGAAATTTGACTTTGTAATTTAACACCTTGAAATTGGGCCTCTATCTCTTTAAGAAGCTCCTGTACTTTCTGAAACTCTGCCTTCAGGAAGTTCTCACAACATGGCTACTCTATTAACCCTTTAACAAAATTTTTACCAGTGTTCCACTGCGAAGTATCTCCTATAATGAGCTCAGCAGATGTTCAGTTTCACCAGGTGTTTGCTAATTTCGTATGGCTAGTCTGAAGGAGCTGAGTGGAGTCGGTGTGGGGGAGGCTCCTTGGTGAGGCAGAAACTCGGAAGCTTTTCATTTTTACTTTAACTTTTTATTTTTATCTTGTGTTTATCTGTCTGGATAACTATTCCTGGAGGAGGAGCTGGGTCCGAAGGCGGACGTAGGTCCACCAAGGTGTTTTGTACAGCTAAAAGGTTGCCATGGAGATTAAAGGATTACTCAAACATGTATCAAAGAATGAAGGTAAAACTTCCAAGTATGCTTTTGATGAGGGAATAACATGGTGTAAAATTGAAAAAAGTTGATTTTACATACTGTCCCGTTTTAAAATACAACTAAAAATCACATAAATTACCAAGAAGCAGAAAATGAAACTTTTAACCATTATATAATAGGAGGCTACTTCCGCCTTTCAGTTTCCCCTTTGTCTCCTTCATCTTATCGCCTCAAACTGTACTTTTTGTTGCCTTGACAACACATATGGAGTACCAGTCGTGCAACAAGGGATTATTCCCACTTGTGGTGAAATCTACCTAGACAGAGTCGGCAACCAAACCTGCCAGACGAGATGAGAAAAAATAGAAACCTGCCTGAATATGGTCTTACGTGGCTGTTTCCCCCCTTTGAGGTTTACTTTCACTTTCCATCTTCTGTCAAAGCAGAACGATTTCATCAGCTGAGCCTTGTTCTGAAGGGTAATGTACACAGTTTGTGATGTTTTTCTACTGTCCTAACCAGCTTTCAGTCATATAAGTTTAGCTACGACACAGAAAGGACGAGGTTTCTGTGTCATTTAAGCTATTTTAACTGTTAGCTTAGTCAGGCAACATATGCTCCTCACACTCGAGTGAATCAGCTTGAAGGTGTATTTCCGTAAAAGATCCTTGTATCTCAGCGGGAATTAACAAGTGATGTCTACCAAGGTATTAAACAGAAATATGTGGATTCATAAACGCATATCCACCATCGTTGATAGAAAACAGGCACACATGTCCCAACACATTGCGTTCTGGGATTTCTTTAGGCTGTTACTCTGGTTGCTGTGGTAATGGAGCTGACAGACTGTTACTATAGTAACAGTCTTACTATAGTCAGAGAGAGATGCAGATTGACGGACGAGCAACAATAAGTTTTGTAGTCGGAAGATCTGCTGACGGGTTGCAGGACGGGTGGAAGTACTCGTACTTCTTTCATTTCATATCTGGGATTTCAACACATTTCCTGTGAGACGGGAGTCTGACTTTTCTGGCATATTTGTGAAAATTTTGACATCACAGTACTAAGGACTATTTTTCTTGTACGTGAATTTAATTTACAAAAATTTCTGGTGAAAATCTACTCCTCCTTGGCTGTATTATTTACTTTTTTTTTTACACTCTTTTTTTTCTAAAATGACTTTTTAGAAAAAAGCCTATCATTATGTTGAAAACTATCAAGCCACCTAGGAGACATGGGAGATTTTTTTTTCTTTTGTGTTACTTTGCAAAAGTGTTTAATTCCCTTGCAATAAATTCTCATGCACCCTGGTGTTACCCTATTTTGTTTACAGTCACAGTAATAAAATTGTCAGTTTATAATTGACACCTTTAAAGATCTTGAGTAAAAATGCGTTTACACATTCTTAACCCTTTGGTGCAGGAAACCAATTGAAAATGGATCTATTATTTGTTTTATAAAATCTTCCAGTGCAGATGGGTTAGATGAAAACTGCCCTTAATTAACCATTCAGACTAACAGAATCAAAACTGTCAAATGGCAAATTACCATTTGAAAATAACTCAAATAGTCCATATAGTTTCAATATACCATCCGTCCATGGTGGACCCCTCCTCTCACACAATGGCCACCAAGTCATCAGTCTGATGCTTTAACCACTTCATGGAAATGTTGCTCCATCACTATATGTCTGCAGCCTCATGTTTTCTCCTTTGTTTTTCCTCAGATGAAGGCAGAAGGTGTGTGAACTAGTGTAAACTGAGCAGCATGGATCAGTGTGAGAACAGAATTGCTCCCTCTAAAACCAATCTGAGTGGAGAACATGACAACCAGAGGTGAGATCACCATCTCTACCTGTCCAGGACTTTTCTCCATTTTAAATCAGTCAGATCACTCAACCGTCTTCATGTACAGGAAACTACTAGAAGCAGAATCTGGACCTGAGGCTGAACCCAGCTGTGTGTCCCTTCAAAGTGATGCTTCTAAGGACCTTGGAATCACTTTCAGACCTGATCCCCCATCAGCTACAAAGAGGTAACATACCGTACATCTAAATGCCTTGTAAACCTGTTGTAGACAATTATCACTAGTTTGCCTTCAAGCACTTGCAGTTTCAATGGAGCCATGATGGTGTGTGTATTAAGTATTGTATCGAAAATACTTTGTTACCTTTTAACTATGCTTAAGGATGTATTTTATTTTATGTGTTTGGCAGTCGGGTAGGTAGGAGCATCAACTCAGATGGGACTCTGTAGAAGCTTGTTGGTCAGGAGGATTTGAATGCAACTGTTCACATTAAAGGTTCAAAATGAGGATAGATGTGGGCAGGGATTCCTGTCAACATAGCAACCAGTGGGAGCTGTGCGGGTCATAAACACAGAAAGTCATATCATATTAGTGGGAGGTACTGCAGAGTTCTTCAGGATAAACTACTGATAAACTAATGTGGAACAAAGTCTTGCCGGTTCTGTCGAGGAGTTTTTACCAGGGGGTTTGAAAGAGTTAGCAGAGACTGTTGATAAATCTGGAACTTATGCCTCTCCTCCACCAAATTATTGCACAGTGGATGGCACATGGTGTGTATGGGTGTGATCACACCAGCCCTGCTCAGTCTGCTTTAATGGAACTGTAGTTTGTTTCTCTAGAAAGTCCGGTTCATTTTCTGTCTAATGCGGACCAAAAAAAGCAAACTCTAGTCCTCCTGGACCTCTGCCTGGGTTTGTTTGAAGTGAACTCTGGTGTGGTTTGAATGCATATGAAGTGGACTACAGTGCAGGGCATTCTGGGGAAATACAACCAAAACAAACACGCTGGCAGGAAAACTGACTTATGGCCTTCAGCCAAAAATAAGTGAACTCCTACAACTGCTAAAATCTGATGCTACTTCATTTTGTTTCCATTTGGTGAAGGAGGAAGTCTTGCTCAGTGTCTTCTTCAGGGGTTTTCGTGTCGTTTCCATCAGCGTTTCCCAGTGATCCGTCTTCCCAGAAGCATCGGACAGAGTTGGACTCCATATTTATGGTCTGTAGATGTACAACTACTACTTTTCCATTGGCTTTTCCACAGTCTTCTACATGCATCACTTTGTAGATCAGAGGACTGTCGGTCTGTCCAACATGGACATGATGTTTGACTCCATGACTCCAGTCTGATAGGTCCTTCACTAATATTCTGTTCCAGCTGCTGGAGAACAACATTGTCACTTTTGTGAAACATGAGCTGAGGAAGATGCACAAAGTCCTGAGTCAACATAAACCACCATCATTGGAGACAGAAAATGAGGATGTAATGGAAGAGGCATTTGAAAAGGAGATGAGAAACAGCAAAGAGGCATTTGAGAAGATCACACTGAACTTCCTGAGAAGGATGAAGCAGGAGGAGCTGGCTGACCGTCTACAGAGCAGTAAGAGGATTGCTTTGCAAATTTCACCTGACCAGTAAACTTTGTGAACTCTGATGTCCCAATTACAGAAATTTTTTAATTAGAAATCTTTAGGACAGTTGAAATTATGAGATGTGCTGTGTGTTGTTTGCTTTAGGAACGCCTGCAGGAGCTGGTTCCAAACTTAAGTCTAGTCTGAAGAAGAAGTTCCAGTCTGTGTTTGAGGGGATCGCTAAAGCAGGAAGTCCAACCCTTCTGAACCAGATCTACACAGAGCTCTACATCACAGAGGGAGGGACTGGAGAGGTCAATGATGAACATGAGGTCAGACAGATTGAAGCAGCATCCAGGAAACCACACAGACCAGAAACAACAATCAGACAAGAAGACATCTTTAAAGTCCCACCTGGAAGAGACGAACCAGTCAGAACAGTGATGACAAAGGGAGTGGCTGGCATTGGGAAAACAGTCTTAACACAGAAGTTCACTCTGGACTGGGCTGAAGACAAAGTCCACCAGAACATCCAGTTCATATTTCCGTTCACCTTCAGAGAGCTGAATGTGCTGAGAGAGAAAAAGTTCAGCTTGGTGGAACTTGTTCATCACTTCTTTACTGAAACCAAAGGAATCTGCAGCTTTGAACACTTCCAGGTTCTGTTCATCTTTGATGGCTTGGATGAGAGTCGACTTCCTCTGGACTTCCACAACCAGGAGATCCTGACTGATGCTACAGAGTCCAGCTCAGTGGATGTTCTGCTGACAAACCTCATCAGGGGGAAACTGCTTCCCTCTGCTCTCCTCTGGATAACCACACGACCTGCAGCAGCCAATCAGATCCCGCCTCAGTGTGTTGGCATGGTGACAGAGGTCAGAGGGTTCAACGTCCCCCAGAAGGAGGAGTACTTCAGGAAGAGATTCAGAGGTGATGA
>NW_006799997.1:29256-35564 GCF_000485575.1 Poecilia formosa
TGAGTGTTCAGGAGTTTCTGGCTGCTCTTCATGTCCATCTGACCTTCATCAACTCTGGAGTCAACCTGATGCAAATAGACCAACCAACCTCAGATAAATTTACAACAAAAACAAAGGAACCCAAATCACTCCATGAGAATGCCGTTGACAAGGCCTTAGGTAGTACAAATGGACACCTGGATTTGTTCCTTCGCTTCTTTTTGGGTCTTTCACTGCAAAGCAACCAGAGTCTCCTGCTTGACCTGTTTACTCAGACAAAAAGCAGCACAGAAACCAGATGTAAAACAGTTCAGTACATCAAGGAGAAGATCAGTGAGAATGTCTCTGCAGAGAAAAGCATCAATCTGTTCCACTGTCTGAATGAATTGAATGATCGTTCTCTAGTGGAGGAGATCCAACAGTCTCTGAGTTCAGGAAGTCTCTCCAAAGATGAACTGTCTCCATCTCAGTGGTCAGCTCTGGCTTACATCCTTCTATCATCAGGACAAGATCTGGATGAGTTCGACTTGAAGAAGTACTCCGCCTCGCAAGAGGCTTTCCTAAGGCTGCTGCCAGTCATCAAAATCTCAAGCAAAGCTTTGTAAATAATCAAACTTTCCTTAAAACACATTTCTTTATTTTTTACATAAAAAAAAAAAAACATTTACCAGCCTTGTTTTTGTTACTGCAGACTGAGTGTCTGTGACCTCTCAGTAAGAAGCTGTGCAGCGTTGTCTACAGTCCTCCGCGCTCCGTTGTCCTGCCTGAGAGAGTTGGACCTGAGTAACAACAACCTGCAGGATGAGGGAGTAAAACTTGTCGCTGCTGGACTGAAGACTCCTACCTGCAAACTCCAAATTTTGAGGTAAGGACTAGTACATTTTCAAATTTAAAATTTAATGAATTAATTGATTGTTAAATTTGAACAGCATATATTAACCACAGAAGAAGATATGTACTATACCAGGTTAAAGCTATAAATGCTAATTGGCATCTGCAGTCCCCAAAACATCCAGTATTATAAAATCATATAAAATAAATATTTTATGTCTGTTTGCATTTTACAGATGTAGATTTATTCAGCATCTTGGTCAACTTATGTTTTTATTTTTTTGACTGCTAGTCTGAAGGGAGAATCTCACTTTAGGTTTCCTATAAGCTACACAGAGAGCAAAACACAAATATATGGAATGTAAAAACAAGACAAAACAAGCTTGTTGTTTACTCAGTAAACATATTTCTAATATTTCTATTGACTGGAAATTGACTCCAGGTGTCAGCCTCAACCCCAGTAATCCACATATTGGGTACAAAATATAAAAAGAACATAAATGAAGTTATGTGTAATGAAATTGAAATAAGCAGCAGAAAAAGGCAGAGAGCCATATTATCATTTTTTTCAGTATTTAGAAGGAATTCCTGCTGCTATGTGCAAATCAATATCTGGTTTTATGTGAACTGACAATTTATATAAGGGTTACTCATAACAGGTAGAATCCAAAGAGACAAACACAACTTTATCCAACTTAATCATGGTTATCATATGGTATACACTGAAGGTTATCTGGCTGCCTGGTCACAGAGGAAGGCTGTTTGGTTCTGGCTGCAGCTCTGACCTTTAACCCCTCCCACTTGAGAGAGCTGGACCTGAGCTACAATCATCCAGGAAACACAGGAGTCGAGGTCCTCTCTGCTCACCTGGAGGATCCTGGTTGCACACTTGAAAATCTCAGGTACAGAAAGTGTGTTTTTTTTTATCCTTTTGTCTAAAACAGTTTGCAGCAAAGTAGGTACCAACAACCACATCAAAGTGCTTGGAATCTTATGCATTCGCAATCCTGACAAGTCACTGATTACTGTCACTGTTTGTCTAGTAGTTTACACATCAACTCAAAGTTCTCTGCTTGCTCAACAGATGTTTGGTTTTGTTCTTTTTTGTAAAGTAGTAGTGTTCCACTTCATCAGCAAAAAGTGATACACTTTTAAGTACAGAACCATATTTTTCTCCAGTAGCATTTCAAAGGTTTCCTGAAAGAAAGGCTGGATGAAGGTAGAGAAGAGGCAAAATATAAAGAAGGAAAATCTGGTAGTTTGTGTTTTCAATATTGTTTCTTGTGTTCTTACATTATTTGAGATTCAGATGGTAAAAAGGTATTGAGTATCCCAAAGTGTTGAAGTGTTTAATTACCTGTTAGTTTGAACTTTTTTTACCTGCTACATTCAGCTGAAATTATTCCGTTTTTACTCGGGTGCAACAAAGCAAATTTGTTTTTCTTTTTTACAGTCATAGTTTTATAATACAATACTAGATGTCTTAGTCCCTGCTTCCATTTATTTGTCTTAATATTCAACTGATGGCTGAACATGTTATCTCTTGTCCTTTCAGGGTGGAGCCTGCTGGAGTCCAGTGGTTGACCCCGGGTCTGAGGAAGTGTAAGTCCTTTTTTTTTTAAATCTAATTCATGATAACAAACCTGCTCAGATTTAGAAATCAGGAAAAAATAAATGAGGAAAAATCCTGAACAGAATCTGGATTGTTTGCTGTCTCCATCAGACTCCTGTCAGCTCTCCATCGACACAAACACAGTGAGCAGAAAGATGAGAATCTCTGGCGATGGAAGGAAAGTGACGCATGTGGCGGAAGACGAGCTGTACCCCGATCACCCAGACAGATTTGATGTTCCACCTCAGTTTTTGTGTCGCGATGGCCTGTCTGGTCGTGGCTACTGGGAAGTGGAGTGGGGGGGACAGGCTCTCCTAGCGGTCAGCTACAAAAAGATTGAAAGGAAAGGAAACACTCACAACTGTCTGTTTGCCTGGAATGATCATTCCTGGAGTCTGAGGTGTTCTGACAATGGAGTATTTTCTGTCCTTCAAAATAAAGCTGAAACGACAGTTTCAGCGTCGTCGTCCTCCGTCTCTAACAGAGTAGCGGTGTACGTAGACTGTCCTGCTGGTACTCTGTCCTTCTACAGAGTCTCCTCTGGCTCCCTGGTCCACCTCCACACCTTCAACACCACATTCACTGAACCTCTCTATCCTGGGTTTGGCTTTGGGTTGTTGTACACTTCAGGTTCCTGGATTTCCCTTTGTCCGACAGAATAGACTGCTAACCAGCAGGCTCAACTAACTCACTCATTCGGTGGTTGCCTAGCAGTAACCTGTTGAATAATTTGCACAGCAGCAGTTTCAGGTTTCTCCACTGTTCCTCATAGAAAAAAACAGAGAAAACTGTGGATAAAACTGGAAATGTCAGGCCACCAGTTTGGCATAATTTCAAATAAAAAAACATATCAATAATCTACGTCGACGCATATAAAGCGTTACATTGTGATGTCTTTCAGCCAAATCGTCCAGATTTACTGCAGTTGGTAGCAGTGCTGGTTCTCTGTATTCAAATCCCCAAAGGGAAGCAAAAAAAACATTGATTTTTCTTTTTGAATCAATATTTTGGTTCCTTGTCTAAACCAAAATATCAAGTTTCCTGGTATCTCACTGCTACATTGTTTTTTTGGTTTTTTTTTCTTTACACCCTCTGGTTGAAGTCGTTGGCTTGTTCAGGATCACAGAAAATTCTCATGATTCTAAGATAATATTTTCTGTTTTCAGACCATTTGTTCTGGTATAAACCAATAGATAAACCAGTTTGCTTTAACTAGGACAGCTATGATAAACCATGGAAGTCAGTTTGTGTCCAACTCTAAAGTTTACCTCATTTAAACTAATTTTAGATCTTCTCTTACTGGTTAATATCCTGATATTCCATTCATTTGCTTATGTGGATTTCTTTGGATTTATTAAGAAACATAGTTGAGCTTACAGCTATTTTTTATTTATGTTCTGTCAAAGTTTTGTTTTCTGTGACATTTAGTCTTTATTTTTGGTACACTTTCTAAAAATATTTTTTCTAAAGTATATTTTAAATTCTATTTAAATATATTGCTAAAATTATACTCTGGATAATCTTTTTAAAAATACTCTGCATGTATTTGTAATAATGTATATTTTAAATGTGCATTTTAAAAATATAAACAATACTTTTCTGAAGTTGTACTTTTGATAGTATTTTTAAATAGTTTCTCTGTGAATTTTAGTAAATCTTACTAAACCCCTTCCCTTTTTATCACAGAGGGAGGTTCCTGTGCTAAAAGTTAGGACAAGATGGCAATATTTCCCATATTCTCCAATCAAAATCCAAACAGGTATAATCCTGGATCACTTTAAAACAGCTCACATTCAACCATTACACATTCAGTAGCCTTCTTCTGATCCTGGTAGTAGACCAGCCTACAGCTGTATTATCATTAAGTCCACAAAATGCAGATAAGATTGTATTCCCTGACTCCTCCTGACCAGGAGGGCCAGCAGGAGTGAATACCTCAATCTCCTGGATTTCCTTAGACAGAAACTTCAGAAATAATGAACTGAACTTGGCTGCATTGCTTAGACACTAGGATCAGCTGGAATGTAAATTACTGGATTGACTGGGTTTTTTTTCTGTTTTTTTTTTGTTTGTTTGTTTGTTTGTTTGTTTGTTTGTTTGTTTGTTTTTGTAAAGTACCTTGAGATGACATATTGTGAGCTGTCATTGTATAAATAAACTGAAATGAATAAAGTTTTGGACAGCGATATGCCCTGGTTTGAAAACAAGAAACCACATTCCACATTCAGCCTTTAGAGCTCACGTTTTTGCTTGAGTGTATCTACTGCATTTATTTCCAGTATTTATTAGAATGTATTTCAGAATGGAACTTAAATTTTCAGCGGCTGGATTGACAAACTAAGACACAAACCTTTAACTTGTGGTAAAATTACTTGTATTTGAGTATTTCTGGTATAGTCATATCTGCATATCCATTTCATAATAAATTGGCAAACGTATTCTGCTTACCTTGATTTGGACTTCAAAAAGTCTATAACCTGCTCTCCTTTTTCTAAATCTGTGAGATTATGATCATAAAAAATCTTTCATTTTAAACCTTTTTAAGTATCTTTATAATAATATGCACAGAGCTGAATTGTTTGTTCTTTCCTTCAGATTTCTGCAGTCTCACCTGTGACTCAAACACAGTTCACAGAAACCTGAATCTATCTGATAACGGCAGAAAGGTGACCCGTGTGAGCATGGCTCAGTCATACCCGGATAATTTTTGTGTACATTTGGTTCTCAGAATCATTTTATATTTCAATTTTGTCTCCAATTCATCCCTAAAGTTAAAAACAGTTGCCTCCTTGTGGTAATAAGATGAAGTAAATACAGTCTGTAAAGTAAAAAAAAGAAACAAACTATTTATTTTTGATGACACTTTAAACAATGTTGAATATAACATAAATCTATGTATTAATCTATATTATTTATTTTTGATATTTTTAATTAATTTAGAAGCAGATATCTGGAATATTGATGTTTATTTAGTTTTTACCACTAGGTGGCAGCACGCAGTAAGAATCCGCCTGTTTCTTTTACTAAAAGAAGAATCATAAGGAATACCGAAGGACAAGAGGACTCACTCTGGTGCTTCTTTTTGTGGACAAACGTGAAATCACGCGAAATGTTCGTGTACTTAATTTCATTTCATAGTGAACTGCAAATACGTGTATTAATTTAAGTAAAATATTGAATAAAAAAATAATAACATCTCTGTTGCATTAATTGCATAAAACGACCGAGTGATCAGTCTTCAAACGAGCTAGACGATCTCTGCTCTTCTCGCTTCTCCGTGTTTGTGTCGCTTGAAGATGTTTCTAAGGAAGGTTGTTCAGTCGGGCTTTTCTGGATTTAGAAATGTCTCTGGACGAGGTGGACAGGTGTTGTCTGCAGCTGCTGCCAGGTGAAACACGTCACTTCCTTTCTCACTCACTACCAGGCATACCTAAAACAAAGTATCTGCTATGTGGGGGGGAGGGAATCACAGTTTTTCACGTAAAAATATATCTTGTGTTTTACTGCTGTCATATTTCACGCCACACTGTGGCAAAAGTGTCAAACACTATTTAATTCAGTTGTGTCATAAATAGGTCACAATAACCTTTGACACACTTCGTTCATAGTTAGCTGTGACGTCAGTTGATGTTATCAGTGCCTTAAAACTTTATTTCTAAGTTTACAAATACAAAATTAAGTGTATTTTCTTAAAAGAGTTAGCTCAAAGCGGGGGAAGGAAAATATGGAGAATTTTTCTGCTTCAAAATGAAACTTTTTGAACCTTAAGCAAAAGTAGTAGTGGCAACATCATGCTGTGGGGAAACTTTTTCTTTCAACGGACTCCGTTCTGTGTCTTTGAACAGGAAGCAGTACTCTCAGGCCCAGCAGCAGGGGTCAACGGTTG
>NW_006799997.1:35959-128445 GCF_000485575.1 Poecilia formosa
TCGTCATGCCGTACATCGTAAACTACGGCAGCAAGGAACAGATCGAACGCTTCATTCCCTCCATGACTGCTGGGAAACACATCGGCGCCATCGCCATGACGGAGCCGGGTGCAGGCAGGTGAGGACGCCAGTCCCACTTCCTTTATTATATCACAGATTGACCAGTGAGACACGGTGTTAACTGGTCGGTTTCCCATGGCAGCGACCTCCAGGGAGTGCGGACATATGCCAAGAAGGACGGCAGTGACTGGATCCTCAACGGGAACAAGGTAAAGCCGCTGCTGTTCCTCTGGAAGGCGCCATCGGCTTCAACCGCTACTTTCCTCTCAGGTGTTTATCTCCAACGGTTGGATGGCGGATGTGGTGGTGGTCGTCACGGTGACCAACCGTGAGGCGAAAACGGCGGCTCATGGCATCAGTCTGTTCCTGGTGGAGAACGGCATGAAGGGCTTCCAGAAAGGCCGGAAGCTGGAGAAGATCGGCCTGAAAGCACAGGTAGCGCAGTTTTTACTTCATGTTGGAGAACGTCTCAACCTCAGGACGCTGAATTGGTCTGAATCTGTTTGAAAGGACACAGCGGAGCTGTTCTTTGAGGACGTGCGTCTCCCAGCCAGTGCTCTGCTGGGAGAACTCAACAAGGGTTTCTACTACCTGATGAATGAGCTGCCACAGGTCTGAAAACACACAAACACACACACACACACACACGTCCTCCTGAATCCTAACCCTCAGTGATGGATTTTGCTGCCAGGAGCGCCTGTTGATCGCTGACATGGCCATATCCAGCTGTGAGTTTATGTTCGAGGAGACCAGGAACTACGTTCTGCAGAGGAAAGCCTTTGGGAAGACCGTCGCTCACCTCCAGGTCTGTTTAATTCCCCCAACACACACCAGCAGGGGGCAGGGCTTAGCAACAAGAGAAAATAGAAATATTTTGGGGGCTTGTCCGGGATTTTTTTAAATTTTTTTAATTACTATCTCAACTATAAGAGGTTGTGTTGCCCCTCCAGTTAAACCCTGGAACATGAACCAGACTTTTATGGATATGTAATGTAATTATTGGCTCCCCTGGTGAAGATTCCTAAAATCCTTTAAATAAATTAGTCTTTTATTGCAGAATTCAAGTATATTCAGTTACAATACCATGCTGTCTGGCAAAGTTCCCTGGAACCTTGAAATAAAACTAGGCCCACAGCATCACAGATCCTACAGTGAGAATGAGGTGATTAATCTAAAGTACATAGCTCCAGCTAAAGTAGATCAAATATACAGAAGAGGACTTCAGTTTGGCTTTCCATGCTAATGTTGTCTACCTTCTTCCAAAGATTCTTTCTTTGTTCCAAATTCTTTAGTTCTTTCTAAAAGCAAGTCCTCTATCATGTTCAGACGGTGCAGCACAAGTTGGCGGAGCTGAAGTCGGAGATCTGCTTTGGTCGGGTTTTTGTAGATAACTGCTTGCAGCTCCTCTCGGAGCGCCGCCTGGACCCCACCACCGCCTCCATGGCCAAGTTCTGGTGAGAAACCTGTGCGATCAGCTGGCTAGCAGCCGCTGACCTGCAGTTGACCGTCTGCTTGTCACCTGCAGGGCGTCGGAGCTCCAGAATAAGGTGGCCACCCAGTGCCTGCAGCTCCATGGAGGCTGGGGCTACATGTGGGAGTACCCCATCGCTAAGTAAGTGGAGCAGTTTGGAGTGGTGGGGGGCTGAGTGATGTCTGCTTCAGCCTGACTCTTTGTGTGTGTGTGTGTGTGTGTGTGTGTGTGTGTGAATGTCTGTTTCAGGGCGTTTGTGGACTCCAGGGTTCAGCCCATCTTTGGAGGAACCAATGAGATCATGAAGGAGCTGATCGCACGTGGCATCATGAGCCAGAAATGAGACAGAAGGAACGTTTGATCCCTCAGCACCAAGAAAATTAGGGATATAGTTGAAGGAATGGTACCATAGTTGGACTATTTCATATCTGGGTGACGTAATTTAAATAATTTGTAATAAAAGTCTGATGATTTTAGATAATAAGCTAAAAGGTGAGATTTCTGTTAACTGATCTGTTATTTGCTTTGTGTCTCAGATTTGTCCCAATCTGAAATAAATATATGACGGTATCTGCATCTCGATCATTTGGTCCAACTTGTTAACAGGGTTTTTTTTTTTTTTTTTTTTTGCAGCATAGATTGGACTCAAATTGAAGTATCCTCCTGACAACCTTTGTCCTTCAGTGAAACTTGGTTTAAATTGCTTTATAAAGTTGCAGTGTCTGCTCTCCGCCAGTAGGTGGCAGCAGTCCAGCGTGCTGACTGTCAGCAGCAAGAGAAATTAGTTTTCATTTGATTCTATCATGCCGGGATAAAGAGAAAACTGTTGCCTCTGAATTATAAATGCTTAAAAAAAACTTTATGCCTCATAAATCAACAAATCAACTCAGTTTCAAATTCTCCTGGACTGAAGTATTTTTTATACCTGCATGGTATTTTATGTTGAATTTCTTTCCGTTTTTTTCTTTGTATGAATCTATTTGCTGTTATTGCCTGACACTTTGCTGTTGCACAGAAATTTCACCATTGTTGGACAATAAACAAAGGATATTTCTATCAATTCTATAATTAAAAACACATATTTATTTTTTTGTTTTAGGTTTTAGGGTCAGGAGTAAAACTTGCATTTTGACGCCCACTCATCCTGGTGGTGACTTTGTAGCAGAAGCTGCAGCCTGAGAGCATCCCCGCCACGCCTCACCTGCAGGACACTGTAGCTCCTCTGTTCTCCCCCTCCTTCCTCCGTCCTTACTTTTTCCTCCCCCTCCTCCTTCTTCTCTCCATCTTTCCTCAGCAACAGCCACACCCAGCACCCAGTTCTGCAGCCTGGGAGCTCCTCTGTTCGCAGTAGAGAAGGCTGAAACGGCCACATTCAGAGCTCTGCAGCACCCAGTCTGCATGCATTGATGCATGCATCTGTTGCACATCTGCTGCCAAGTGATGCTGCGCGAGTTTTAATCGGGATTCCCCTCCTTGCGCGCCTATTGGAGACTTTACGGTAGCTGAATTTGCAAGAGGGCTGGCCCTGCGGGCCCTCAGCGCTCTCATTGTGACTGCAGCTCCACTCACACACACATAAGGGTATTAGTGTCAGAGCCGCTCAGCAGCTTAACCCTGCAGGTAAGGCACGAACCGCATTGTTTATGGTTTTTAATGAAAATGAAGACATTTTACTGGCGCAAACCTGCGGCTGTTGGGAGTTTGGCGCTTTTTAGCGCGGCGTTGTCTGGGTAATGGAAAAGTTTGTGAAGCAGCAGTGTGGAGTAATGTTGCTGCATTTGCGTCATGTGCCGCTATGTGGACTCATAATCAGATGTGATTTGTTAGTTCGCATCTCTAAATCTGTTTTCTGACTAACGCGGAGCTTTAAAATCTTTGAACTGGTTGTGAATCGGTGCCGCTGCTGCTGCCTCTTTTGTTCTGGTCCACGCCTGCAAGGTGCTGAAAGCCGCTGGCCGGTGTTGGATCTCCCTGCAACATGCAGCGTCCGCTGCACCAAATCAATTCGCTTTCTGTTGGGAAGAGAAGGGAATTTATCACGGGTAAATGAAAATGTGTTCATGTTTGAGCTCATGATCTAAAAAGGTGCTGCCAGCGGCCATCTGCACTGGCCCTGCCCAGGAATCTTACCTGCAGCAGGCAGGAGGCTGCATTGCTTCAGATGAACAGGCTGAAGGCATCATCCGTCATTTCTTCCGTTTTTAGGATTTATGTGCCTTGACCCTTTCTGGTGAAGAACCCAATGAACGGAGGAAAACTTAGCTCTTCATATCACCCTGAACCCACCGTCGCCATGGTGAAACATTGTGGTGGTGGTTTTATGCTGTGTTTTCAGCTATTCTTGCAGTAAAAGCTGGTTCTATATTGCGTTTGGTGCTGAATACACATAAAAAATAAACACTTTTATATAAAAATATATAAAGGTTTGAAAACCTTTTAGTAATTTCAGAAATATGAATTTTTAATTCAGCTGGAGTACCATCAAGACATAAATAAAAAACCATCTCCAGTGTCGTTTGCGTCAAGCTAACATTAGCACTACAGGACCGCTAGCTGCTACACAAAATTGTAAAAATTAATTCAAATTAATTTGACACTTACTAGGCAATGTCAGAAATGCAAACGTGTAAAAGAAAAATATCTGCGTCTTATCTATGTTTATGTACAGGCTAGCGTTAGCACAGCACAGCTAGCTGTGAGGGGGAGTTAGAAAAAATTCTGTTTCAAACACTGTAAAGATTTCAACTAAAAAGATATTTGCTGTAGCATAATTATTGAGATTACACATAAAAAAAGCAACACTGGTGAAACTGAATCTGCTCTTTTTGTTCATATGAAGCTAATTTTAACAGGATAGCATCGCTAGCTGCTACAGAAAATTGAAGAGGTGGTAGTTTAGTACCCCCATTTCTGACCAATTATTTTACTTCTTATGTGCTGGTTAGGACCAAAACAGAAATAAAAAGAAAATATAAGACATAAGATTTTTGTATTTGTTATTATGTCTCTAGAATATAACAAAATTTAAGTGACACCCTTAGGGATGAATAAAGTCTTTATCAGTCATAGTTAAATCTCCTCATCTTAATAGTGTTGATCTCTAAGCTAGCATTAGCACTGTATGGAACACAGCAAAACACTAAAAGAAGTCCAAAAAAGTTGATATTTAAACTTTTAATGAGAAAGCAAAAGCCTTATGTAAGCGTAATTTTAAAAAACAGATTTTTTTTCTTAACCTGCTGTTATTCTAGTTTATCTACTAACTAACATTGGCACTGCAGCACAGTAAGCTGCTGGAGGAAGTCCAGGTCAAGGCTAGCTAACTGAGTTAGCATAAAGGAAATGCTTCACTGTGCTAACAATTAGCTTTGTTTAAAGGAAAATTTTAGCTGCTTCATGCAGCAACGGTTCACAGCTTTCCCCTCCAGGACACGATCTAATGCAGATTAATTATTTAGTTTTAATCTGTGGGAAATATTTTAAGGGGGGGGGATTCTAAAATAAAAAAGAAATCAGATATGAGTACAAGCTTTATCGAACAACACTGTATGCAAAATGGGAAAGACATGCATTCATTAATACTAAGACAAGCTGCATGGCAGGAACTGGGAATGAACTCTGTATTCTTGACTACTTTCCCCATGTAACAGAGATTAAATGTTTCTTAACCAAATGGAAGCTGAGTAAGGTCATTAGCTCAGCAGGCTACCTGTGTATCAAGTTTTAGCCACAGCCCTCCTCCCATCACGCCAGATTGGGCTGAGTCTAATCGCTAGTGGGAGTAATTGAAATGACCCTAATCAGCACCAGCAGGTTGAGTCCACCTCCTACCTCCAGGGGTTTCTGTGTGGATGTTATTGGCCCGAACATGTCGATGTGACGCCTCATGTCAGCCGTGGAGAGCTCACATGCAGTGAAACTGAAGTTACTGGAGTTGCTGGTGGGTGGGTTTTGGTGCTGCAGTGTAAGGTCGTGTGTCGGTCTCCTGCTGCTCTGTCTTTCTGAGGCTCTTTGGGCCTCAGGTGCCTAATGGGAGGTGGCAGAACTGTGCTTCAGGAGGTGATTAAGTCCTGACTGAGAGACCATTTTAATCCAATGTGGAGACGTCAGAGGAGCCAAACGGCACCCTGACCTGGATAACCCTCCACCTCTTTCACCTGCTTAAAGGGGATCTAAAGTTCACATTTTACTCATTTTTATATTTCTATTTGGGTTTCTACTGCTTCTGGAAAAAAAAAAAATCCAGCTGAGTTTTAGATTTTGGCAGTAACTTCATGTTTTTTTGGTGTCTGGAAATTAGCCATTTCCAAAACCTCCGGAATGTAATGTCACATATTGGCAGGCGCTGATTTGTGATGCTGCCCGTTACCTAGCAACTCCAGTGAAGCCCAGAGTTTGGGCTTCACTGGAGTTTGGTCAGCTGGTTTTCCTGCTGTGTGCGCTGTACAACGGCTGCTGGAAAAGACAAGTGTTTTGTCGTCGACTTACCATCCAGAAACCACTTGCTGCATTGTGCAGGAGCCTCCACTTTTGCTCTTCAAAGATGTTCAGACGTATAATTGCTCATCTGTTTGCAGCCATTTTCACGTGCGAGTGTAAACGTTGAGTGGGGGGTTGGAGGGTGGCCAGCAGCAGATTATTTGGATTTAAAGTGTCAGGAGGCCACAAAACGGCTCAAAATAGGCAGAGTTGAGCAGACTGAAATTTCATTATCTAAGAATAATTTTGTGCAAAAAAATGTGATGAACATAATTTACAGCCCTCAGACCTACCCTAACATATTCAGGGATTCATTAAAGGTCATGTTTAAGATCAGCATCTCTAGACATAATCATAAACACATGAATATTGGTAATAAAACCGACTGATATTCAAGGTGAGACAAACCCTGAATGTGCCATGTCCTTATCTGGCATGAGGCTCCACCCTGTGACCTGCTGGCTTCCAGCACAGCCTCTCTAATCAGTCATCCACACTCTGGCTGCACCATGGCTGACTGGCGGCCACTTTCCCCAAACCAGCCCTGACAGCCGGCGTCACATTTCATTCCTCACGGATGATGACGCTGTCCGACAGAAAGGACTCACTTTCTTTCTCAATATTCTCCCAGGCATTCCTGATCTCGATGGAGTTTTTTTTTTTTTTTTTTTTTTTTTTTTAGCCTTATTAGGTAATCGGCAAGCTCCTGCAGCTGCTTGTACATGAGACGCTGCAGAACAGAGAGCAAGTCTCCTGAGAGTGGAAGGCCTGAGCTGGCTGGACTCCAGGAAGCGCCAAACGATGGCCGTGCTTCCTCAAAAACTTGCTTTCTTGTTTTGGAGAAAAGCCCTCCTTGTTCACGCTGAGCTATAACAGGAAGTTTATGTGTCTCCGTTGCTGTGAGGTAATTGCGTATCATTCGGTTTTTGCGCACTCTGTGGTTTCACAGCCCTAATTGAAGCAGAGAGCTGCCAGCAACCGGCTGCTGACATCTGATGGTTAATGTGCTGCTGGCGCCTGCAGCTGTACATACACTTTGTCACTTCCCCGACCGCAAACTTCACTGTACTTTTAGATCAGAGGAACATTTTCTGAATGTTTTGTTAATAAAAAAAACCCTTTCAGTCCAATGCTCCTAAGTAAAAATCCGTCTGGGCCAGATTAGTCCTCTTGTGTGAAGCATGGTGGTGGTAGCGTCATGCTATGGGGGAGATTTTCCTCATGTCGGCGCTAAATACAGGAAAAAAATGTGGAAGAAAACCTGTTGGAGGATGAGAAAGATCTAACTTTATTTAAAAATGAAACCTTTTCCTTCCACTTTGGAGTTATGTAGGACTTTGTTCTTTAAACTCATAAAAACCATTGAATGTATGTGGTTTAATCCTGACATGATGTGGAAATGTTTCCTACAATGTACTTCATGTACAAGTCAGTTTGGAAGGGACAGTTTATGGCTGAATTTCCATTTTTTGGATCTTAACCAGTAAAAAAAAATGAAGCTAACTTGGCTCTGTTTCAGCATAAAACCATAACTATGGATGTGCCGTAATAATAATATTCTGTATATAGTTTTAAAATAACCCAAACTGATGTGTTGTAAGAGCCTTTGTTGCTTTCTTGTGCTATTTTTTCCCACAGCCCCATTCTTCATTTTGTTTCCATGTCTTTTCGTGTTTTTCCATGTAGCCTGTGGTTTTGAAGATTCCTCCTGGGAGTCATAACTTTCCTCCCCTCAACATGTCCATCAAACCCTGAGCTATTTTGGGCCTCTTGTGACCAACAGAGAGTGGGAAGAAACCGCGAATGAGCTGGGGCCGTTTCCTGCGTGGGCCGTGGACACTGCGTTAGCCTAGTGCTCAGTTATCGGCTAAGCTATGTGGGGTTATGGTTTCCAGATGTGAAAGCCAAACAGCTGGGTTGTTTTCCTCCTCATCCTTTGACAAACAGTGGATTGGCAGCTTCTTTGCTCCAACACATAGAGCGGTGTGTCCTGGAGGACTCAATGAGGCTCTTTGTAGCAGTCCAGCCAGCACCGAGTGGCTAGCCGCTTTCCTTGGCGTCTCGGTGTTTGAGGAGAACCGTGGAAATAAATCCCACAGAGATGCGGGGCTAAATTGCTTTTCATGGCTGGAAGCTTTATCGTGTCCTGACTGTGTTAGCGTGCATGGTTGAGTGCATCTGCTGGTCAGGGTCGACTTTTAGGATGAATGGGATTCCCAGAATCATGGGAACGTCGGGCATGGCTCTGAGTGAAACATGGAAACAGATGGAGGTGGATCAGTGTCTAGGATGGCACATGAAGACTTCTTACTGAGAACTCATGTGATACTGAGGCTGTGAGTTAAATATAAAGGATGAAAAATATAGGATTTGGTTTGAAAGTAACCTAAAAACCACTTTCTGACCACAGATAGACCGACCTTCAGCTCATTGGTGTACTAATGCTTTTCTACATGTTTGAGATGCAGAGGTTAATCCTTTACTGTGTTATGTTGAAACACGGCTCCTACAGGTTAATATGACAACACTTTTCCAGAATCTAATTTGCAATGACTTTATGAAGAATATTTCTGTATTCGGATGGAAAATTGACAAAGAAATGGATGACAAAGAAAACCGTCAAACTTGTTTTCGTTTTGGGCACAGGCCAGTTGATTCCAGAATCTGATAAACAAATGGTTAGACCTGTCTCTTCTTAAAATTGTATAATAATTAATAGTTTTTCACATCAATCAATCCCTTCAGGATGTCTTTTTTTGTCTAATTTTAAAAATATTTGCAAGGAATTTTGCAATGTTTGCACTTGTACAATGACAAAATTGGCTTTTTATTACTTGCATATAATCAACAACAGACTAGAACTTTACATCAAGTAGCAGAGGAAGAAGTGTCGACGTAAAATATACTGCCACCTGCAGGTGGGAGTTAGCATCACTTAACGTCAATGTTTTTGACCATTTTTCTGAAAAATTTTCAATTGGCTCACAAAAAAAATGATGGGATTTGTTGATTTTATGTGAATTTCCACGAACGTACAGATAAAAACCACTTTGATTTGATTAATAAAATAAGTTAAGCACACAACTGTTATCTTGAAGGTGCTATTTATGCGTATCTCTGGAGTCTAGAGGGCCACATAAACAGCTATGGCTTTAGGCAGTGGGGTAGAGTATAAAGTCTGCTCACATCTTTTTGCATTCTGTCTTAGTCTTCCTCCATACTGATCTCAATCAGGTAAAACCCCTTAGTCGGGTTGTTTTCTTTTTGATCAGCTCTGACTGGTGATCAGCAGGTCTACCATCTCTGTTGAAAATTGCCTTAAGAAATGGCTGATCTCTCGATTTTTTATTTTTTTATTTATTTTTTTCTGCCCGTTTTCGTATTCTTGTCGGACACCGTTCGCATTTTGTTTTCAGGCGCTTCACTTGTGAAGTATGTGACGGACTAATTAAAAGAGGAGACTGTTGGTCTCGTCCTCCTCTGCTCTGATTTAACAAGCCTCCTCCAGCCCGGATGGACGGGCCATAATGAGTTGTTTGGAAGCAGTGACGGTGCCCACGGCTTTATTGGGGCCATCGAGGGGCCCCCCTCACCATGGGAACGTCTGCCATGGAAACCAGCCCCTGAAAGGAATGACCCCTTCCAGTACCACTGTGTGGATCTCTGTTGCTAGAGACAAGCGTTCTTTTCTTTACAGTTTGACCTGGGAATACACAGAGTAAAACTAAACCTTTGACCTCTTGCAACATCAAATTCCTCTGATTGGTGCTTCTATGCTCGAAATCCTTCAGTGAACAATCTCAGATGTTTGGTTTCTGGCATCAAGATTACGATTAATGCCAAGCAGAAGTGAGAAATATAGTGAATTTTCCACCTCAGATCCCCTCGTTGAACCAGCCAGCATAAATCTGGGTAAGAAAAGGAGCTTCTGGTTTTTATTTTAGAGTAGTAGATGTCAAGGGTGTAGAAAGTGTCACTTAACTCCAAAATAAGTTTGATTAGTCAAAGATTTCAAGCTTTAAGATTCAAATTCATTAACTGGGTTTTCATGAATGCATGGCAAAAAAAGAAAAGAAAAGTAAACTTTAATTTTTAAATTAAAGTTTACTTTAATTTAAAAATTAAATTTTTACACCTTTAAGAGCGCATTTAGTAGAGTAGCGGTAAACACTCAATACTTGAGAGTTTTTGTGTTTCTGCCATGCCCCTAACCTTCCTGAAAGTTTCCACATGACTCAATGTTTTGCTAGTTTTGCATGTGCATGAATGCGTTTTAATTCGATTACAGTTGGTCATTTTCCCGTGTCAGGCAGGAAAACCATCTAGATCTATTCACGGTTGGCTGAGCTCAAGGCATGGGGGACTGAAAGAAGCAGATTTACCTCGCTGCCGACACCCGCACCGCGTCGCAAGTCCAAACATTTCCGACGTGAAGTTCAAAGCCGAGATGGAGTTCGCCCTGATGTTATCTCAGAGTCTGCCTGTCTGCAGCAGCTCTACATCTGATTGACATCTCAGACTTGTTTACCTGCTGTTCTGGCTGTAAGGTAACATCCGGACTGAAGCAGGGGTGGAATCACCGGAGTGAGGTTCAATCCTCAGCTTCCTCTGGTTTCCAGTTATTGGTTTGAAGCTTGAGCTCACCTATACCCACCGCAGGGAAGCGGTGAGGAGCTGAGGACCGCCCATGGATCTGCGGGGCCCTATTCAGATGCTAATCTGATGCCATCTGCTTCTTCAGTTCACAGGACGGTTGATGTTGCAGCACTTCCCTCTGAACATGGATCATTAATGAAAGGATCCACAGAGCGTTCCTCTTCCATCCAGGCCAGAGGGCCCCCATCAGAACCCCCATCCAGTCCAGAAGGCCCTCAGTAACAGGCCTGTTCTTCTGCTTGACCCCTCCATCACCAGTCAAAGGGCCCTCCACCAGAGGACTAAATCACTGCCAGGGCAGTTTGTCAAGGGTTGCTCCAAACCGCTGACTGATCAAATGAAGCAGATGTGATTTACACAAAACTTCTGACTTGTTGGAGTCTGGCTCCCACTCAAGTGGGAGTGGGAACTCTTCTCAGACTTGTTTTCTGCCTGGCTGCACCTCAGCGAGTGTCTGTGTGGGTTTGGATGACATAACCGAGTAATTTCTGGCAACAACTTCTGGAACACGTTTTGGTGTTTGGTTATAACCACCTGAATGAAGCCAAACTGTGGTTTTCATCAGTCAAAGGAGACTACTACGGGAACTCTGTGGTTTTTATTAGCTAATTTTAGCCAGCAGTGAACCTAATGACACTTTCCAATGTTCTGAAGCTTGTATTGATACTTTTTTATTTTTTTAACCTATGAAACTGCAGTGTCTTCTGTAATCTATTATATAGTTTTCTATCCAAGTGCTGATTAAAAGAAACCAAAAGTTTAAGACGGTCTCAACAGGATTTGGAGCTGTTTTTGTGTTCACAAGGCGATTCTTCAAAAACAAGGATCCATTTTGTTTTAATTCTGCTTATTTGCATCGTCCGCACAAGCAGAAGGATGGAAATCTGGATTTAGTGACTTTAAACAAGGTTATGTTTTACTAGGCGGGTGTTTTAGGCTCTCAGCTACATGCAGACGAACACGGTACATTTTCGTAAACAATTAAGAAAAAATATGCATCCAAAGAAAGCGCTACAGTAGGCATGTCGGTATAAACACTGCCACAGAACAACATCGAATGGTGCCAAGTTATCTTTTCGAACAAGACACACGGGAACATGAAACCAGCGATTTGGAATGTTTCCACTCTGGGATCCGAATTCAGAAACGCCAAATCTGTGTGAACGCACAGCTTGAACGACAAAACACCTTAACAGATGCACATAATCTTTTTCTGTGTGGATGAGGGATTAGACAAAGAAAAGTTAATTAGAAAAAACCATGTTCTGATATAAAAACTGAGCCAATATCTGATGTCCGATATTAATATTGCTGTTACTCCTGATTACCGATTTTTACCGATATTTTCTCTTCCTACCACCAACATTGCTTCTCTGTTTCAGTTAAACAACTCGGCTTTATTTATGGGACGTTAATGCCGATATCGTGCATCCAAAGATGAAACGATACACAAGGATTTAAAATGATGTTCAACTCCTATGAAGTGTTTATGTAAACTAATTAAGCCCACAGATGGAAAGATCTGAAGATTAGGGGTGAAGAACATTTATGATTAAAAAAGACAGAGAGACCGCATGAAAAAATGTTTATTTATTCATAGCCAGATGGTTTTTTTCTGATTGTTCAGTAAAACCAGTTTAGACCTAAATAAAGAGAAAGTGTAAATAACTATGACTGATGTAAGGTTTCTCTGCTTTGATGTCAACGTCTCCCTCTGCTCCGTCAGTACAGAGCTGATATAAACAGGAAAGTCGGTCCTCTCTGATTCCCGCCGCTAACTGGTTTCAGCCCTGTGGTTCTCCAACCAGGAGGATTTTTACCGGCGGTAGCTCAGGGTTCTCCAGCTCGGCTATTTCCCGCACTGGGCGGCATCCCCGTCAACACACACATAAACCAGAGCTGGAGCTATCCGAGAGTTGCTTTAATCTGCTGCCACATCAGAGTAATGAAAACGCAGGACACTGGGTCTGGTCGAGCCTGCTCTGCATCATTCTGTCTGCATGTGTTTCTGCTTTGGCGTCTGGCCTGGCTGTGTGAAGCCAAAGCGACAGACATGCAGTCAGTCAGATGGTGTCGGTCTGGAGCAGCGGAGGGAACGCTGACGTGTGCGTCGACGGGGACGCCGCAGCGCAGGAACCACCTGGCTCAGACTGGGTCAGCGCTTTTCTGCCCATGCATAATGAAGGACAGGCTGATGGGACCGGGTCTGATGCCAGCACGATTTCAGGCTAAACTTTATTCGCCAAAGACATGTGAAAAGACTAACATAGCATTTTTTTTAAATCAGCTTTTGAGAAACATTTGGAACAATAAAATTTTTTTTGAGAAACCAAAGTTTTAAAGATGCTCATCACTGCCAGAGTTTGGAGACAAATTCAGGAGCAAGAAAACCTTCTTGTTTAAATGAGAAGACTCTAATCTTCTATATCAATTTATAGCAGTAAACGAAAAAGCATTGTGTTTTTCCTCTAAAGTGTGTTGTAAATTGACATTAAATAAACTTAAGTGAATTTTTCAAACCTTTTCAGTGTGAGATTATGCCGCTCCTGCAGTCGCCCAGGAAAATATCAACTTATTTTTAGATGTGAAGGTTGCTGGAGTCACATTTTGTCCTGCCTTCTACAAAACCTTGTGAGGTAAAGATGCTTATCTCTAAAGAAACATAGCTGCCTGTCTGCAGATTGATAACGGTCACATGAAAATTCTTGAAAGAGAGCAGACAGATGAGATCAAAAATAGAACCTTGAGAGAGAAAACCCCGGCATTCTTGACTTAAAAGGTATCCAGTGGGCGTGGTAGTATCATGGCGTGGGTTAGAATTCAAAAACTATAAACTGAAAGTTTCTGGGATAGTTCCAGTTACTTCTGCTGACGTAAACAACGTCGGCTTTATTCACAAAAACATTAGTAGCTTTGGTAGTTTCAGTGCTGCGAAACGAAGGAGTTCGTCGTCCACCACTGGACGTTGTGGACGTCGTTGGTGTCTCCAATTTACGAGGGTAGAAAAAACGCAATTTGGTCAGGAAAAAATTTTATTAAAATATTTAACATATTAAAACCTGTGTGGTAAATTTCTCAAAATTAACCATCACTAATGTATAATTCCCTTGAAATCTAATAATTTCCAGAGAAAGTTTCCATTTAGTAATTTTTCGCCCCTTCGCAGTTCTCATATTTTTTTTTCCTCTTTTGAAGGCAATTCTTGGTTTGTTAAAAAAAATGACCAACTGTGTCACACTTGTTACGTTTTTCATTAGATAGCAAACAATATGAAATGAAAACAGACACTATCCACTCCAGCTTTGTTGTCGACTAATTACATTTCCGAATCCCCGCTTCCTACGCCGTACTTCGTCGTCACCGTCCTTGGGCCTCTTTTTGTCCAACTTTATTTCCAAATCAAACCGTATCTGTGGTGATTTAGTTTATTGTCATGGAAACAAAGTGCTGCTGTTGCAGTGCACACCTGCAGCCTGCTCTGCACTCTATGAACTATCGGCAGCATTTCGGAATCTTTTCTCTTTTTTTTTTTCCCTTACACACATATCCATTAAATTTCCATATTCTCAAAGGAAGCGGCGAAGTGAGGCAGACACTTTGAGAAGTTTCGGCTCAGATTGAGCCTCAGTCCCAAAGCATTCGGGTTCCAGAGGATAATCCTGCCAAATCTTTTTAGTTTCATGTTCTGCAGCGGGACATAAAGGCAGATCTGAGTTTACAGCAGGCCACAGCCGTAATCAGACAGACATGTCCTGAGCTGCAGCTGGCTCCAAGCATGGAAACGTCAAACTAAGTTACTGGTGAGTGACCTCACCCTCCAGTCGCTCAAGCACAGGAAGTCATGACACTCCGACCTGGACTTTTTGCTCAATGAGAGCATCAATAAATATTGGAGTTTAGTGCAGCTAAGTGATATAAAAATCACACGTTTTTAAGTAAGTGGCGTCTTGAAGAAGCATATTTGTAAGACGGCGTATTAAAGCGCTTGCTAGTAGAAAAGCAAGAGTAAATTTGCGCCAGAAAAACCCCTGAAATTTTGAGATTAATCTCAGAATTTCCAAAAGAAAACTTGGAAATTTAAAAGTTGAAATTTTTTGATTCACTCCAAAATTTCTAACTTTTTCCTACAAAATTTAAGAGATTAATCTCAAATTTTCAGATTTTTTTTTCTTGCAAATATTTTACTTGGGAACCCTGAAATTTACTTTTTTTTTTTTAAATTCAATTCTCACAATTGCAGGTTTGTTTTACGGAAATGTACTCCTCCTTTTTTTCTTTTCCATCTATAATGGCCCTATTATGCCGTTGGGTATTTCACATTAGAGTGTTTTTCAAGAGCAATATTTGTTTTTGTGCCGCTGTAAATGTTGTGCCATGTAGTTACTGTCCTACAGAACTATTATCACCTAAAAATAAGTAATAAATGAATATATTTTTTTAAATCACAATCTTTATCGTGATCACAATATTACCACAAAATATCGCACAAAACTCTAAGTCCACATCAGCCCCCCCTACTGGACGCTGTTTAACAACGTGGCCGTCCATCCTCACCTCGTCCTGTTCCGTCGATAGATGTGAGGAGATTATAACATGTCCGTCCTCTGAGGGATTCAGGATGTGTCCATCCCCCTTCTTCCTCCATCTAGCTGCTCACGCTGACCACAATATTGCTGTATCACTTACAGTAATAGCCGGCACTCAGAGTACTCAAAGGTGAAAGCCTCACTGAGAAGCTTCCTGTCCACACAGGAAATCTGGTCAAACTATGACCTCCTGTGTTTGCCATTTAAGAGGTCTTCTGTTTGCCATGATTGATTGGTTGTGTTTTCCTGGATGATCACTTAGCCTGCAGATCCTTGTTAAAGGATTGCAGTGCTGTCTTTTATCTCAATACGTCATGTCCCTCAGTTAATTTGTAGAAAACCTTCTGTTTTTGTCACACTAATTTTTAATACCAGAAGAAAATAACCTGAGCATGCTTTCAGATGATTATTTTATGTATTAAAGTAAATCACTCTTAAACCTTGAAAACTGCTTCTGCCACCCTTTTGTGGGATAAACGGCCATCAAGCCAGACATTGCTGTGGCAGAACTTTAACCCGGTTTACTTTGCATCATTTTAATTTAGCCACATTATAGGATTTTTGGGAATGAACGTCCTGTAAAAAAAAAAAAAAAATTCAGTCCAGTTTAAAGCAGACATATCATGCTTTTAAATCCTTCATTTAATCATTCAGCAGTGGTCTATATAAAGCTGAACTGTGACTTTTTTGGTCTGAATTGCTGGTTCTTGTAGCTCCTGTGGCTCCTTGTTGACCCTTGGTCTGACAGCAACTTGTTTTGATGCTGTCCCTTTAAATGGAAATAAGGCCCTTCACACCACGCCCCCCCCCCTCTAGGTCACAGAGTGTTGTACTCCAACTCATTCAGTCATTTTTGTTTGATAACAGACATATAATAATTATAATGATGCAAAAGCATCACATTTGGATTAAGTTTTCCCCAAGACAGGATAAGCAGAGCCAAACTGTTTATGTAATAAAATCATTAAAAACTGACAGTACAGTTCTGCCTCAAGAAGCTAACAGCTAGCACCCTGAGCTAACTGTAGCTGAAGGCACAATGCTACTGCTAGTAAATCGATAGCCAAAACTGCATTTTTAATGTTCTCATGGTATTATTGTCTGATATTGAAATTAGATTATCTGAAGGATAGAATTGTTTTAAAAAAGCATAAGCAGATTATTTGCAGTTAATAAGGCTTGAGAAAATGGGTGATTTAATTTAAAATGTCACTAAAACCCTGGTTAAATAGACTGAAATGCTAAAAAAGCTGTAAATATTGAACATAGTCGGAGGTAAACAAGTCTAACCTGTAGCTTTGAGTTCAATAAAAACATGGCTGTCGGCCATACAAACACACCAGCAGCAGTAACACATTATATGAAACGAGTTATAGTTTAAGCTATAAAAATATCTATTGATTTTATAACTGGGTAACTTATATTTCTATATCCCACCTGTTGTCATGCTGCTGCACAAAAATAACTTGCATGAATGTGAAATGATTGGAAACAAGGCATGGTTCAGTTTGAGGTTTTAAGATAAAGCTTTCGTTTGGCAGTCGTTTGGTTTAAAACCTTTAAAATGATATGCCGGACTGTGTGGTGTGTATTTTGCAAGAGGATATTTTTGTATTCATTTAAAAAAAAAATACAATTATTGTTTTAAATTGCAGAGATAACCCTTTCTTTAAAATCCAAAATACATTTGTAAACGTCAGCATTTATTTCCGACTCAATACCTGGGCAACCAATATGGCTTTCTTAATAAGTCAACCTCAAGTTGTCAGTCTTTTAACATTACTTAAAGAAAACTCACATTATTCTCCCCAATAAACATGCTTATTGGGGAGAATGAGAGGAACGGCAGGAGGGCTGAGGCGTTGGGGTCATGTTGGTTTGATGCCACTCAAAGAACATGATGCATCCGCACATGATGGACACAGGCAGATGGTGTTACCAGTAGACATCTTTACTTTTTGACGCTAAAGAAAAAAAAGGAGCTGATTGTGTGGTCTGACCATTATTTATAGAGGCCGGGGTCCACACCCATACAGTAGAAGGATTCAAGTTTTTCAGTGTTGCGCTGCACATGAGGAATAAACCCAGCAAAGACCTCGAAGACCAAAGCCATGTGAAATTGAACATATCTCCTCAATTCCTCATGGAAACTGTATAACTGAGCTGTTTGTCAATATCAGATGTCACTTTTACTAGTTTGCTTATTGTAGTCTGAGTTGGAGCTTTATCTTTCAGACTTTTCCCATGAAGCCTAAAATTGAATAATTGGTTTCAAAACAATAGGAACATGTCAATAATTGCCGTTTTCATAAAACATAAATGGTTGATGGTTTCCCTACCAACAGAAATGTTACCTTTAGAAATAAACTGTTTGATGTAACATTGTGTTGCCACCTGAACCTGGCATAATCAATGTGATTACACTGTATGGAACGAAAATGCAAAATATTCACTAATAATTGCACATATGATGACCAATTAGAGCACAAAGTGGTTTTTATGCCATTGGGGAATGAACAAAAAGCTCCGGATGTTTGGCTAGCCGTGTCCTTGGGTTACATAAACGATCCTCTCAGAGATAAATGGGCGAAAACACACAGAGCACTTGTTTGGTAGCAGCTGAGGATCCGCTCTCCGTAAAACATGGCCGACGAAACACAAGGCATTCATCGTGAGGGTGGTGCTTACTATTCTCCCTCCATCAAACTGAGCCAAACATCAACTTGTGCTCCCAATCGTCCTGCCATGACTCACTGTGGAAGGATGGGGAGGAAAAGTGCTGACTTGATGGTTCTGGAGGCTTCGCCATGCAGCGCCTGAATGATTGCTGGCTGCGTCCCAGAGTGGAGTGTGTTTATTGTTTACCAGTGTCAACGCTCCACTGCATGTTGGCATGTCGTGCCGTTGACCTGCCGTTCCAGGATGTGGGCTTTTCCTGACGTATTTCGTCAAGCGAGCATTGTGCGGCGTGTTGATTTCCATCCTCGCTGCAGCTGGCCTCTGCTGTCTGTGATGGATTCCAGAAACTCCTGCTCTTCCCTCTGCGACACGAGTCTCTCCTCCAAACTTTAGACAAGCAGCACGGCGTCGTTTGATTCAGGAAAAAAAACCTGTCCAGCTAATATTCAGTTCAGTTTGATTCAGTTAATCTTGATGTTGGGCTGGTCCTCTGTAGTGGATTTAGGATCTGACCACTGCTGCCCGGATCTTAGTGCTTCCTGTGAAGGTGCTAATTTAAAACAGATGGTACGTGGAAGCATAGTTCAGATTAGCCAATAAAAGGAAGGGATTTAGAATCAGGGACGTCGTTGGTGCAAATGCCCTTTTCTCACAGGTAGCCTCACCTTTTAGTATGTTTTTTTCCCCCTCTTTTTTACTGTATTTGCCCTAAAAATTAGACTAGATTTATATGTACTGTAAACTACTATAGTGGTTTAGCATTTCAAGTTTACGCTCAAAAGAGCTTTACAGTTATGGGTAGCATCCTCTAACGAGAGATTTGGGACTCCGCTCCAAACTTTGACCAGTCTGGAATTTTCTCTGGCATTTTATGTAAGAAACTTTAAAAAACACAAACATTAAACAAAAGTGTCCCAGGAGTACTTTTAATTTGGTGATTTTTAACCATAGCAAATAGTTTGGAAACTACTGATTTACAAAAAAAAGCAGTATTTGACAATACTTCCTTTGTATAATATTACATATTTGTAATAGTTTCTTTAAAGTCTATAGTTAATGGAAGTTCATACTCTCAACCTTTTTTTAAGAATATTTTGTCATTCTGTTGGGAAAACTATTTGATATTGACAGATTTCATTTTGAAATTCCATTTTTCAGAAAGCCATTTTCTCCAGCTATAAATACTTTTTCGACTTTGTGTAATATTCAAGTGCAGGTAAAATTGACAGTGAACGTCGTGTTCAAATGTGTTCACTTCTTCAAATTACTTTACCTTTATGAACTCATAATTGTCACTTCTGAGCTTTCGAAGAGGGTAAACAAACTTTCAGAATTCAGATTTCTAGATTTTTATTATAAGGAGTTAACTTCAAATCTTAGAGAAATAAACAACATGTAGCATAAGAGTCTTGTGCCTAAATAAATCTCTTGATAATAATATCCATCTAATTTTTTTAGATTTACTTGTAATGTTTCCATGTCTCGTACGGTAGCCTGTGTTTCAGTTCAGAGCTGGTTGTTGGGACGACTTCAAAGCACCAGGCTACACCCTGTGGTTAGCGTAAAGTCAGACACACCGCCCGGCAGACTGCTAATATGTATACAACGCTCTGTAAATCTAAGCCTGGCACACGCCCTCCCACGTGCCCAATCCCATTGAAGTTCATTATACAGACACGTTTCCTTGGAGTCACTGCGTCCCTCCGTCATACTGCACAGCGCTGAGCCTCTTCACTTCCTTCCTATTTCTGCCGTTTTTTTCCTCAAAACTATTTTAAACAGGCCTCTCAGGCATATTTCACATATGAGGAATTTCCTGTGTTCTGCTTTTATCAGAGAGGAACAACTGTCCAGAAGTAACACGCAGCAGGCCGTCTTCAGCCTGGAAGTGTTGCAGGATCAGACATGCATATGTTTGACTGATGAGACAATATGAAGACCCAGAAGGACGGGAGGAAAAATGACTTCCAATCCATACCATTGACTATTTTGTCCATTTAGACATTTCAGGCAATTTGTCACGATTTAGATTTTTGCCAGCTAGTCTTTTGCATTGTGTGATGCTCACTTTTGACTAATGGACCGCCTGTTATTTGCTCTCGGCAGTAATTGCAAACTAAAAAAGCAGCGCTTTCATAAACCACTTAGTCTTTTTTTTTTTTTTAACGCTCTTGGGAGCTTTTCACAAACTGTTGCAGTCGTCCCCCTTGAGCAATAATGAATAGTTTGGCTGTCATTGCGCCTTTCAGAAATAATTGCGACAACATAATGAAATCAACTGTTTCTTTTCCATAAATATTGTGACCAAGAGAATTAAGCTTGTCTGTAATTTTACAGTCAAGGTAAATAATGTGCAAAACTCTTTATTAATACTAATTCTGTCATAATAAAAAAAATCTATTTACATAAGGGTACATAAGTTAGACAAGACCTTTGAGGATGAATAATAGTTTTTAAATCAAACATATAATCTCTGTGTTTAATTATTTGCTTTTGTACACCATTGTTCGTAATCAAGCCTGCACAGAAGATGTAAGTTGAAAATAAAAGGGTGCCAAGGACAGATACCTGAGGTACTCCACAAGTCTACTGAGTAATTAATGATGCACAATTAATGTAAGAGTAAAGATGAGTTTTTAATAGCAGTAGCTGTTAATATCTTTCTATAAACATTAACTATGCCTATGTATTACCAGTTTTTAGCCAAACAAGCCTGTATTCAGTTTGTAAAACACTTCAAACTCGTAGTGTGAAGAAAGATTGTTAAAATGTCTTTGAGACTTTCGCTTAGTTTGATAAGAACCTTTGAATGATTGATAAAGTGAATAAAACAATATTTCTTTTTTGGATTTTCCTAGTGTTAACATCTGCATAAAACGGATAATAGTACTCTGTTATTCTAAATCAGATTAGCTCAGAAGTGGAGTTTAAATGAAGAGTAAAGGGTACCAAGGACACACACCTGAGGTACTCCACAAGTCATCTTAGTTTTTGATGACAGTAGCTTCCAGGGTTTTAATGGTTTTCAGTTTTAAAAGTAAAGCTCCCACAAGGTCAACTTTCTTTCCCTGACGCCGTGTCTTCTGCAAGTGACACTTCTAAATAAGTTAGAGGATTGAACAAAAACTCATATTTCAACTAATAAATGTTAAAATATAAAATAAAACTGATTTTAAGATTGGTACTTAGCAAGTGGGTCACAAAGCAAACCCTTCATGTGAGAAGTCTTTCAAAATAAATAACATGTTTTTGTTGTTTAGCTCATTCTTTCAGTTTTACCATCTAGCAACATGATAGTTTTGTCTAAGACGTCTCAGTGAAAAATATTTATCTTGGAAAAGCTATTTATCTTCACCAAAGCCGTTGGAGATATTTAGTTACTCTAGCTGTGATTAAAAGGAGGATTTTTGAAACTTTTTGTGATGAATTGCAGCAAAATCAAACGGTTTCGGGTCATCTTCTAAAATTCTGTCCCAAACACTCCTAAAGCTGAATAACAAACAGTAAGAAATATGAGGGAAAATATTATTTGTCAGTTAATAATAAATAGTTTGGCCATGGTTTAAATAGATTTTGAGTGAGAACGCATGACCTTCCTGTACTTAGATGAAAGACCGTAACTGATGAGAATATTTGCCTCCTGTGTGCTCTGGGTATTTTCTAAGCTTTGAACAACGCAGTGCAGATCTGGCTAACTCAATCTTTCAAGTCTAAATTAAATCTAGCTTGCTTTAAACAAGCCAGCAGTCAGATGAAGGTATTTTTCCATCCATTTCTGACCAAAACAACTAGCAATAGATTTTGTGCTGCTGTCCTGTTTAAATGCATTGATCCAGTCCCCATCCTGCCTGCCAGTACGGGAGATTACAAGCTTCCAGTCTGGGTGACAGCATTAGTACAGGGCCAACTTCAAGCCTTACAGTCAAACACACTGCAGAGAAGCCAACCTCTGCTGTTAGAGAACACAACATGACATTAAAGTTTGTCTCAATTACATCTAATTCAGACATAAAGCAGGTTAAAATGTAATAAACTTCATTGAACCAGCTTTCTAAGCTCATTAAATGAAATACTTTTGTACCAGAGCACATCGTTTTTGGTCATGATTATACCCAATCATCCACTTTTATAAGTGGATGATTGATAAAACATGGCTGTAACCTGGTGGTTAGACCATGTAACCCACTGTGTTTTTCTACTCTGTTTGGACATTTAATGAGTTTAAGTGTTTTCAGGCTTAGAAAACTGTGGAAAAAGAGCTCAAGCATGTTTGTTTCTCCATCCATGCATCATCCATCCACCCAACCAGTGGTTTATCCGTCCGTATATCCATCCATCCAACCATCCATCCATCCATCCACCCATTAAAATGGTCCATCCATCAATCCATCCATTTCCCACTGTTTGTAGTGTTAGCAGGTATTTAACCTCTGACCTCCTTGAACAGGACAGGGAGTTGTGTAGATTGGTTGTTACTTTGACTTGAAGGATTCGTTTTAGTCTCTGTGGTTTCTGTCCGGCTCATTGAAACTCATCTGGAGCTAAAGCTGCATTTTCAGACAGTCTGCCTGAGTCATGGTTTATCAGGTGAGGTTTGGTGACAGCTGGACAGGCTTTGTTTCGTCTTCTCAGCAGTCCTCCGTCCTGCCTGAAGACAGAATGAGGTGCAGTATTAGTCAGCACCTTTCTGTGTTCCTGTAGAGCAGCTGAAGCGTAATGTGTTGCCCTTCACAGAGCGGCGATTGTATTTCAGCCTCTGCAGCACTCTCCAGTAAGACTTCTGGACATTTCTATTGATTGGTTGTTTGGAGAATTTAGGCTGTGGGATCAGACGCCCAAAATGTTCTGATGTGCAGGAAAATGAGCCGGCCCAAATCTGGATGACAGGGTCATCATACGTGGATGTCAGGGGATGATCCAGTCAGCTAATCCAGATCACAGAGGGTTGGGGTCCAGCCAGGGCCAGACTTTCCTCTCCAACTCATCCCCAGCACATCAGCAGCTGGCCTTGACCTGCAGGTCTGCTCTGTTTGTTGACAGTCCTGTTATGTTCTGGCAGATTGGCATTAGCACTGCTAGCATCTGCTGGTTGGAGATTAGATGTTAGCTGCCACGTTTTACTTTCCATCTGGTCTTGATGTCTAATCGGCAGAGACGGGCAGAGGCCCAGAAGATGTCGGGACAGAAACCAGATTTTCTGTCTTTCAATACCTTCACATTTCTTCTCATTTTTCTAAAAAGGTGGCATCGGACTCTCACTGTTTTAAACTTGTGCGTTCTTTAACCTCAGTGCTGACAGCTTGATTATAGTCTCTCACCAATGGCTGTTTCTGACAAGCTAATAGAGGATGTGAAACAGCAGGTCGGCCATTTTCTCTCTCTCCCTCTAATTTTGAGGTGCTTTTGGAGGCCGTAGGACTGCCTCCTTCCTGATTCAGTGTCACGTCAACCTCAGTGGTCTCTTGGTGATGGATGATGAAGTGCAGAGTCTCTTAACTTCATTCTTGACCTTACAGGTTTGATTTGGTGGCTCAGGCTGCCAGCTACTGAATAGAAAAAGCTAAAGCAAAATGTTGTCTGTTTCAGTCTTCAACAGAAAATATTTCCAAGAGCTCCTGGTTGTTGTTCCATCGGCAACATTTTCCACCGACACAGTTTCCCTCTTTAGCAGTTGGGTGGATTTTGGGGGCAAACCTTGTTCAGGCTGCAGGTCAACAACTGAGATTTGCCATTTTTACAGGAGTTAGCATTTTACTTTCTAGATGTGTTTGTTGTTGGTTGTTACAGTGGTGTGGGTAAAAGCAGATGTAGGAGGTTTCTGATGAATTTTAATTTTTGAACAGCATGAGTAATCTAAAAGATGACCTCATCTATGGAGCTTCAGCTATGAGAAACTAAGAAGCTTCTATTGTTGTTTGGGGAATTTTCTGACCGTCCAAAGTCAGAGTCTGAATAAAATGATAAATTCATGCAGCTCTTCTGCTTACATGTTGGCAAAATAAACTCGAGTTTAAACTTCTAGTTGTTTTAAACTTTTTAATTGTTGCTTTCACCACAGATGTAGCCATGTTTAGGCTAGCATCTTGTAGCCAAATCTTAATGATAGAAGATCAACACGTCTTTCATGAATTGCGTTTTCTCTTGTCCGTCTTATTGTGCAAAGTAACTAAGAGATCTTAGTATTCATTTGGCTGAAACAATGAGGGAAAAAATAGTTTTTTGTTCCACTGGCCACTGCTGGTTTGGTTAAAACAACACATTTTTTTGACAATTTAAAGTCCTCACATTAAAAGTTGATGAATTTCAACAATGACTTTTCATTCATCTTTCTGTCGATTTTCCAAACTAGTTTCAGCTGGTGACAAACCAGCTCTGTGTGTTAATAAAGGTATAAACCAGTGGAGCTGAATCCTCAGGGTTTTTTTCCACAGTTTTCTCTCGTTCTTCCTCCAAACTTCTGATGCCTCTGCGTTCATTTCCTCTAACATCTTTAGCGGTGCAGGTGATGGATAGCTGCAGCACGGCCGGGGCTCTATAAATAAACCCCCCTTCATCTGGTTTGTGGTTGCAGGAACGAGCAGGACTCTGCGGCTTGCAGTCCTTTCTGGGTTGGATGGTTTGCTTGTGCCGCTGCAGCCTCTCTCTGCAGCCTCTCTCTGCAGCCTCTCTCTGCAGCCTCTCTCTTCTCTCCCTTTGTCTGTGCTCTGCTGCAGCGCCCGGCCCTGCCTGCAAATGAGCACCATCGACAGAGCGATTATTCAGCACAGGGCAAGCCCTGCACCCCATCCTGCACCTCGCGTTGCACTCCTGCCGCATTCGTTGTCATGTTTGGATGCTTCCCGCGTTCAGAAGAATCTGAGCGCCTTCAGGAGCAGAAATGAGAATAAAATGCTCTTTGTGGAGGTTTCAGATGCAGACAGAGGTCTTTCATCTGTAGACCCAGTCTCCCCCCGGGGGCTGGGTGAGCCTCATATCCCTTTCAAATATGAATTAATGTCTAAAACATGAACATGTTTCTGGTGCTCAGACATGGCTGGAACCCAGCATCCCCAACCCCCATCGGCGTGATGCTGCCTTCAGCCCCAACTGTTGGTGTGTATGGTGGAGGGGATGTGATTGGCTCTCTCTGGTTTTGTGTGTGTGTTGGTGGAAGAAGTGTGTAAGCTGCAGCAGTGTGCTCTCGCCGGCTCCAGTAGCCGGCGTAGAAAACATCAGTCATCCCAGCGAGAGCGCCGCTGCCCTGATGACTCCGTCTCCCGCTCCTCTGCCTCCTTCTCATCCGTTTATTTCTTCTTCTCCTCTCTCTGCAGAAGCCGCCACCCGCCGGCCCATTCAGCCCCTCGCTGCCCACGCCAAAAACTGGACCCGCCTCACCAGGTAAGCTGCTAAAAGCAACTGCGTTCAAATCATCTAGAATATGCATGTAAATCCCCCCACCCCCTACACTTTTTGTCCCTCAGGGCTTTCTTTTCTTCCCACCTTTAATTTCAAATCAATATTCCTTCTTTGTCCTCTTTCTTTTGTTTGCAGAAATTCAAATTTCTCAGGATATTTGCAGCTATTGAAAACAGTTGAGCTGATGTTATGATAAGCCCAGGGTTGGTTCTGGATTTTAATTTATTTATTTTTTTGCTGACCTTTAGTCTTTGAGACGCTCTCTGTCTAGACAACACAGATTATTCAGCCACTAGCGTGCCGTGAGAGCATATCTCGGGATATCTAACACCATTAGCAGCTTTATTTTCGAGACATCTTAGCTTGTGGTGCCATGTGCCGGTAGCCAGTAGTTGTTGTTGGTTTCTCAACCAGGCCAGGCGACACCACGGGACACGTCAGACTGTCTGTTCTCGTTGGCAGAGCTGGCTGTCAAAAGTTCTCCATCGGTTCGGTCAGGGTGCGCTGTCGAGCAGGTGGTGTATGCTGCTGATGAAAAAAAATCACAGCAGCCTTCTTCTTCTCTGGATATTCCTAAGACTGTGTACTGTTTTAATTTGTACCGTAGGAAGACTTGTTTATGTCTTTGTTCTGCTGTTTTTAACCCTTTTAATGAAGGGCGTCATGTTTATGGTGGTGATTTTTCTTCCCTATTTGTTGATTTGAGCTGTCGGTCAACCTTATATCTCGGTATATTTGACCCTGTTTGAATTTATATGACAACACAAAAAACCAGCATAGCCGCTGTTTACAGGAGTTAGCATGTCAGTTGGTAAAATGAATAGCTCACAGTTTTAGCTTGGATATTACAGAAACGTAGCCAAACATTGTTTTAAAACAATCTGCAGCATTAGGTAATAGGAGTTAGCATGCCTGTTGCTGTCAGTAAAATAAATAACCCGTGAGCAGCTAACTCAGCTAATAATCAATTGGCATATTTTTAGCACCCCCATGTAGCCTAGCTTAAGGGGAAACGGTCAAAAGTAATATTATGCAACACAAACCACAAACATTGATTAAACACAGTCTGATTGTAGCATGTTTGCTAACGTAATCAGTCACAATGACTTGATGAGTTACAGCAGTTAGCATATCTGTTGCTAATGTAACCAGCAACAGACATCGACACAAGTCTCCTATCATCAATAGCCTATCTGCTGCTTAGGACAACTTTCCAAAAGGTAAATGACAAAAAAAGACAGTAACTGTGAAGCACGGTGGTGGAACTGTTATGGCTGGTGATTGAGTCTTTCCAACTTTCAGTACTCTATTATTTTGCCCCTAGGGGTCATGTGAGGCAGTGATTATTATTCGGTTGATGATGGTTGGGTATCAGAACATGGAGGGTTGCGTAACGACAAAGATGCAGATTGGAGTTGTGCTGAAATGTGGTGGGAGGATTTTAACTGGTGGACCATGATGCACATCGCCCACATCGAACTGCTAAATGGATATCAGCTTGTTTTTCATCACATTAGAAGCACTAATTTATATTGTTGAGAGGACATTTTATCTGTTTGGATCACATCCGTGACTGGTCGTCTACTGGGTCCATCACATGCTCACCAACATGACGGCCCGCGCCCCCGCCGCACCCATTCTCTGTCTGTCTCTGTTTCCGTCCGCCTGACGGTTGCTGGGCAGCTCCCAGGCGAGCCGTCTCCTCTCCGGAGACCGACTCAGGGTGACATGCAGGACAGAGGGGGGCAGCGCGCCCTTCCTCTGCCCTCGTTTTTAGGGATGGAACCAGAGGCCTGTCCCCCACTTCACCCAGCACGGTCAGCCCAGGTTGTTGACGTCTGCAGCCGTGGGAGTCGGCTACGACTAATCACCGTTAGTCAGCCCGGGCTTTGAGATCTGGACATGGAGGTGGTAGGAAGATGCTAAATGTGCAACGCAAGGCCTTTATGAGCGTTTCTTTCCTGCCGTTCAGACTCCAGCTACAACTGAAGCCCGCTCGGCGAAGGTGTTACACATCCTGGAGGTGGTGAACGTGTGGGAAGGTGGCAGAGCAGGAAAGCAGTTCTCACACCGCCTGCTGATGTGGAAACTCAACCACACAGACTTCTTTTACATTTCTGGGGATGTTCCCTCACCATTCATCACCAACAAAATACTTCTGTACTGTAATATAAAATGTTATTAGTGAACGTAAGGTCATATCAGCCCTGATGCACTGGTGGAGGAAGTGTCATGGTGAGGAGATGTTTTGAATTTATGTGTTTTTGTTGATTCTTCAGCTCTCAATTATGCTTCATATGACAAATATCAGAGAAACATAAACATAACTGTCGTTTTAGAGCTTAAATGCTTTGCATGGAAGTTGCTCGTTAGCGCCCTCATTCTGTTTGGAGGTCATTTCATGCCCAACCTGTCAGGATCAGCTAAAATACAGCTTGGTGCTCACATTCCTGACCTCTAGAGAAGTTCATAGGAATGAAATGTCTGCCTCCAGGTTTCATTTCTCCCCGCCTGGTGGCAACATGTTGATTGATGGATGGAAAACATTTTCATTCGGAGCCGTTTTGCCGCCCGTTTCCACATTTTTAAATGCAGCTGTTGCCTTCGGGGCTCAACAGCCAGCACCTGCTTACGCTCGGTTTTAATCTCCATGCTTTAAGCTCGCAGATTGCATGGCGGTCGAGCTGTAGAGGTTTCTGATTGGATGTAGAATATTAAAGGACACTTGTATGTGAAATGATTTCCTGAGTGGAAAGTTCAGGACTCAGACCCAGATTTCCCACGGTTTGCTGTCCTAAACAGGATATTACTGCAGCTCCTGACCCGAGGTTATGTCTGACTATAGGATCCAAAGTTCCTCCACACACACCTAAAGAAAGGAAGATTCAGGTTTCCACAACTTTTAGCTCCACACTCTCCTTCCTGGTTTTACTTAATTGGATGGTATTTGGGTTCCTGTGTGTGATGTATAAGATCATCTTTTCTGATTTTTCTGTCAGTCTCAAATGTTTTAGATCTTGAACAGACAGTAAAAAGTAGAACCATGGTCTGGTATTTGGAGCTGCTTCACACTGAACGACACATACAGTTTAAGATTATTTTTAGGTGAATTATAGTAATTTAAATTCTTGTTCCTAATTTTATCCCTTCAGTTCTACAGTTATGTAGTGCTATGACACTTCTATTTTTAATTATATACAAATTCTTCCTGGAAAAATCTTTGTAAAGTCCTCCAAATTAGTGTTGCCTGTGCCTAAATACTTTAAAGTTCTCATGTCCAGCTTTTTTTCTTTTTTTTTTTTTTTGGCTAATTTTTTCTAGGGTTTTTTTTATTTATTTATTTTTGTATGCTGTTTGCTGTTTGTTCTTTATTTCCTGTTTCCATTTTTTAAAGCACTTTGTGTTGCTCTGTCAATAATAACAGATTCTGATATTGTTGTTAAACAGATTAAATTTTGTCTTCATATTTAATTACGGGTTGTGGTTTTTCATGCAGAATCAGCTAAATTTAGTTTGATTTCTCTCAGTTTACAGCGTCTGTTGACTCTTGAATAACATCACCATAAAGAAGATCCCAGTTCAACACACTTTGGTTAAAAACAGGCTTTTTAGGTCAAAAGTTCTAACATTATTTACGCTACTTAATACAGTAAAACATCGTTGAAGTTTAACACAGTTAGTAAAATTTCTGGAATCAATAAAACGTCTAAGACGGCTGTAGATTTTCAGATTCCCCAGACCTCTTGCCTTTAATGTAGCATCCTGTGTGTGTTTTATGGAGGTGTGTGTCGGCCTGGGGATGAGCATGTTGGGCTCCCTGTGTGTGGGGAGAAGGAGGCTGTCAGGGTGAATTATGGGTGAGGAAGTGGGGGTGACAGCCAACTTAAAAAAGGAGGAAGCTGGGAAACCTCAGAGGGCTGCTGTCTGATTTTTCCGACCGGACCCCCAGGTTGAACCGCAACACCGACCACAGCTGCCTCACGAGTCACGTTATCACCATAAATCCGCTACTTTTCTACATCATACCAGCTTTATAAAAAACAACTGGAAATGTAATTAGTACTTCAGTCTTGTAGTTTGCAATGGTGAAATACAAGGTTGATATAATAACATGGTCAGCTGTCATGGGGATGTTTGTGTCGTAGTACAACGTAGATTTAACATAATGCCATAAAGTACAATGTAGTTACAACGTAGTACCATGTAGTATAGTCCAACATAATAGAATGTGATACCATGTGGTGCTACAACGTAGCCTCCTCTGACTAAAATCTACTTTCAACATGGATTTTTCACAGTGTGAATGTTGTGAAGGATAACTGGCTTATCTATTCACATATTACAATAAAAAACAATTATAATTACAAAGAAATTTAAAAGAAAGCCATTGACCCAAGAATTGTACACTAAACCAAATAAAACTGTTGTTTTTGTCAGTGACCACGTCCATTTGTGGATCAGAGGTGTATTGACCTCAACCAGTCCTTCTGGTTTGGTTTTCGCAAACCAAGGTCGCGTCTAGATCCTCGTTTAAAAGCGTCGAGGAAAAGCAGCCACAGCTCGTTCCCTTCTCTTTCTTTAAATTTATTTTAAAAAATAGCTATTACCTAATTTCTTAAACATCTTTTCCCCATCTGCCCCCCCTTTTGATCCTTTTAATAAAGATGAACACAATTTTTCTGGTCAGTGGAGCGCTGAGATTAAGATTCATTTCCTGTTTCTCATTCCTCATGAAGAGCCGATATCTGTGGATTAGCTCGGCCTCTGACCTCGTTCTTCATCCGTCGCTCTGCTTTCTGCCTTCTCTACAACCCATTCATCTCTTGGAGGAAGAGGAGCACATGGGTCAACACGACGCGAAAATGGCTGAAAATGCTAAGATGTTCGACAAGGAACGTTTTCTAGACTTGATCACAGTTGACGAGTCACTCTGTGTGATGAACAGAATTTGATACGATAGACCTTGAGGATCACTGATAAGAATGTGGGCATCAAATTATCAGCACAGCTTCCTGTAAAAGCTTCAGTTAATGAGTTTGGAGATGAGATGAGACGTTGCTTAGATACTCTGTGTGATGACAAGCTGTGGGAATCAGGGAGTCGGGGGGCGGATTCCATTTCTGGAGCTTTGACAACAGAAACACAGAATGAAACGCCCCAAAATGATTCTGGACTTTCATAGAAACATTTAACCCTTGTGTGTCTGATGACTGAGGCTGACAAGTGATACGGGTGTGGGGTCGGTTGGACCCCATTTGTAAACACAAGGGTTAAATAAAGAAATGAATATTATTTTTTGGATCTTTATGAAGAAATGGAAAACCTAGAATATTTTTAATGGTGGCTAAACAAATAAACTTCCTTCTGCTAGCACTATTCAGAATTTGGAGCCTAATGATGGATTGGTATCAGAAGAAATAAGCTGTTTTCCAAGTAATTAAAACTTGTGAGAACATTTGGAGCTAAATCATAAGGGGAGTGAATTACAGTTTCAATGTGCCTTCTGTACTCTTGATTTAACCGAAAGCCTCAAATTCCTCGTCTGTATAAAACGTATTGTGTGAAAATAGACAAAATTACCGGCATTTGTATGCATAAATTGTAAATGTAGAGATAAAACTGCTTACATGAAAGTCAGTGGGTCCGTTAGGACACCAATGATATCACAAAATCCAAACTGTAGTTTGGCAAAAACCATGAAAGTTAACAACAACCAGGTGAGAATGATGAAGTTCAACTTTTTACCTCTTCAAACTTTTTGGGTTTTTCTATAAAGCAGGTTTTTTATGTAATATGTTAACACTGCACAAGGCATCACTACTTATACATCTATCATATTTCCAATAGAGAAATGTTTTTATGTATTTTACATCATTTAAATTGTGACAAATGTGAGTTTTCCTGTCATTTTCCAGCAAATGGAGCAGAGCAGAATGAGAGAACAGCCGTTTACTGTCGCTGTAAACAAATTCTTTGCTTTGGTGCTTCTATTCCTGTAATTTCCTGATATTTTAGGGGCAGGATGGAACCACAAATCTCTCTGTGTTTTTCCCTCTCTTCTTTATATAGTAAGCTTGCTGTTCTGGCTCGGCCGCCATTGAAAGAGAAATTACTTCCTGCTGCACTCTTTTCTTCTTATTACAGTTGCTTTCCTTTTATTTATCACACCAAGCAGCTTCCCTTTGGAGAATAGTTTGTCTCTGTCTCTCTCTTTTTTTTTTTTTTTTCCTTTTGCGCCGATAAAAGAAAATTCCTTAAAAATTTGCCAAGAAGCAAAATAAATCTTTTAGCTTTGGTTATTCCTCTAATTTGTCGATCTCGATTCATAACAGGCAACTGTTTTCACATGTTAAGTTTATTGAAGACAAATCATTTGGACAGTTTTTATTTAATGTAAGAAATCATGAGAAAATGTCTCATACCTCTTCCGTGCAGTAAACTTATCAGATTTGTGTCTCCTGCCAATTATGCATGAGATGTTTAGTAAAATCCATACAAAGCCAATGCTTAAATATGGCCCCATATGGTTTAGATCAGAGGTGCCCAAACTTTTTGAGACCATGATCTACTTTTTCTCTTTGGTCTGGTAGATCTGCCACATGACACGAAGATATAAAAATTGTAAATGAAACTCTATTGACTTATTTTATATGTGAATATACATCAGTTACAGCAGACATTAAAGTAATAGAAAACTTCATGCAGTTTCTTCCTCAGTGAGATTCTGACACTGGGAGGAAGTTGCTGGTTTCTCATAGTAAGAAGCTGGTTGCAAACCAGAGGCCAGCAGGCATCAATCAGTTATGGTAGATCTAAAATTTGGTTTCATGACCTCAACGTGAGAAATTGCAGACTGATGGGAGGAATCAAAGAGCACTGATAAGTTAAAAGCACATCTTCTGAAGTTGGGATATTTTTCCAGAGGTGTCGCCTCAAACCAGATGTTGGACTGGATTTTATTTCAGCGTCATTTGTGAACCTCGGCTCCTCATTTCCAACGTCGGAGCTATGCAGGTTGAAAAAGATTGTCATTTTGGAGAAAGTCTCAACATTTCCACAAAATAAGAGATGAAAATGAATAGCACACACAGAATAGCACAACACCTTGTTGAAACAATAATGAAGTTAATTATTTTTGTTGGATCATTAATTTGAACACATTTTGTTGATTTTTATTTATTTATTTATTTATTTATTTTATTCTTTATTGAAGTTACAAATGTGACAGTGTGTGTCTGATGAGAGGGCATTTGCAAAAAGGTGAAAAAAGTGCGACAACTTCACCAAAACACACATCCACTGGGCGGTGCGGAGTCGTATAGCACCGGCAGAAATCAGCTGGTCAGGGGTATCTGGATAGTATCTTATTATTTCAAGATAATTCATTTAATTTTTTTTTTTTCCCAGAAGGGCGGAAACGGGCTTCCGTAAGCTTCACTGCACAGTGACATTTAGCTTACAGAAAGAGTGCCAAGCTGCCAAATTAACAAAATTAAACTGACCAATAACATTTAGCTTTAGGATAGACATGTGTTTTATCCCCCACAGACTCACACAGTTATGCGCTACGTACAAGATGTTTTGTCACAAAATATTTTTTTTTTATTCATAGTGCCTGTTGGGTAATAAAAAATCCATTAACTTTTTTTTTTCATTTACTGTAAGAAATATCACAGTGCGATTTGCAGTACTGGTCATTGAATTGTGAAAGTGCTCCTAATTTATCGTACAATTTAATTTGTCGTCTGTGAGCTACTCATTAATTAATTGATTGGTCTACTGTTAGGAGGCAAATTGTTTTTGCTAGTATGAAATAAAGAACAAACCATGAATTAGCTGCATCTTAGTATAAGCCGCAGTGTGGGGAAAAAAGTAACGGTTTATAGTTCAGAATTTATGGTATATTAAATATATTAGATACTAAATATTACCAGACAAGGAGCTATAAATTAGATATAATTTTCTTTTTTTACATTTGGCTCCAACTTTTTTAGTAAAGTTAAGAGGTTAAATCAGGAAAACATAAAAACCACATAATCATCTGCTAATAGTAGAATAGTAACATTTGACTTTTCCTCGCCTTTTTTCAAATAGTTTTCCTTCTTCGCTCATAAATCTGCATCCTCCCTGTTTGCAGAAACTCTTTGTTTGCAGAATTGTATTATTGTCTTAATGCTTGTTTTGACACCTGAACCTCCCTAATGATCCTTTCACACCCTGTAATGCTAACAGGATGCTCTGCGTTCCACCTCCTTACAGTTTCAGAGCTACACACGGCTGTCTGTCTTTGAATCTTGGGCCAAGATTTAACTCTTTCATCCTCTGGATCGGCCCCAAAGGGCCAATCCAAGACTTTAACAAATCCTAAAAACAGCTCACTGGAGCCGCTGGTCTACTTGGCACAGGAAGGATGCTTGTAATCACTTGTTGGAGCAAAATTACCATCCCTGCAGTTGCCTTGGAGACTCTCCGCCAAACCTCTGCTTCTCCTTTTATTAGTCTGTTGTGTTGCTGAAGTTTGTCTTGATGCATTGATGAGGATTTCCAGCTTCTCTGAATACTAATAACACAACTCAGTCAGGCAGATTATGGCCTGAAATGTTATGGTGGTACTAATGGCATTCATTTCAAAGTAAATTACCATAATAAACAAAAGAATAAAATGGATCAAACTTTATTATTACATTGTTTTGGTTGCGACTTTGTTACGATGAGTAATAAATGTTGCTTACAGGCAGAACTGAACCTAATGCACGGCTCTCTGCAACACAAGATGAAAGCGGAATGTGTGGAAAAGACTTTAATATGATTTAAGGCTCACCAGATGGGATTTGGTTGTTTGCGCTTAAAGTTGTGGATAAATTAAATAGGCCTAGGCTTGCTTCTTCAAATATCTAACTATTGTTTGATGATTCTAATGTTTATTTCCCTTCGTTTCTCATTTTTATCTTAGGTCTGAGCCAACAGTTCAACGCCATACCTTCCTGGTTCAACAGGCAGAGAAGCTCAGCTTTCAGCTCAGGTAACTTGGCATCACAGGTCGAGTGGATTCAATAATAAATGGTGACTTAAATGTGGAAAATTAAAAATAATATGAAATTCCAGCCTCCATTTAGTTATGAAAGCAGAAATAAAATCTTGACCAATAAAATTGTTGCTTCTGCACTGCAGAGCTAAGCATTATAGCTACGCATTAAGTAGCTAAGCATTACATAGGTAAAAGTTACGTTGCGGAACATCATGTAGCTAAACGTCATGTAGCTAAGCGTCATGTAGCTAAGCGTCACGTTGCTGAACATTATGGAGCTGAACGTTACAAGACTAACGTTCAGCAATGTTTAGCTCCTTAACGTAGCTAAACATTACGGAGCTAAACGTTACACAGCTAAACGTTAAACAGCTAAACGTTACGTTGCTGAATGTTGCATAGCTAACGTTCAGTAATGTTTAGCTCTGTAATGTAGCTAAACATTACGGAGCTAAACGTTACACAGCTAAACGTTAAACAGCTAAACGTTACGTTGCTGAATGTTGCATAGCTAACGTTCAGTAATGTTTAGCTCTGTAATGTAGCTAAACATTACGGAGCTAAACGTTACACAGCTAAACGCTACATTGCTGAATGTTATGTAGCTACACGTTGGTGTTCAAATGTGGCCCACTGCCAGCTGCTTCATTCAGCTCTACTCTCTCTGACATTTTACTCTCACTTTTCCCATGACTCACGGGGGCCGCGGGGGTCGGCTGGAAGTGGCTACATTCAGCCAGATAATTGGCTTGGCTCTCCATATGTGTATAATAGCAGGGGATTGTGCTCGGTTTGGGCTGATGTCATTTTGACCCACAAAAAGCAGTGATTAAGTTAAACTCTGGTGTTCCAGTTTAACCCCAGCTGGGTTTGAAACGTTAGTTACATGACAGGACGTTTCCTGACCAACCTGTCTGTCCAGATCAGCGGAGTCTTGAGAGGACATGGAAGGAGGTTGACATGATGACAACTCATTTTCAGATTACATATAAACTGTCGAAGTTATTTAAAATATTTGAAACATACTCCACGAAACCATACATGAAAAGGGAAGTTCCACTGTATTTAATTATTGCTCTGACCAACGTTTTGGAGAGAAGCTTTTTACTTGAGACATTTAATGACTTAAGGTGTTTTATAGAAATTGTTATTGGATGTTAAATTACATAATATTATGAGTATTTAATGTTTACTTATTGTGTCGTGTAGATGGTTCTTATGGAAGCGTTTAACTGCCAGAGCTCAGAAATAAATTTGTGAGCAGTAACTTGGTAAAACGAGAAAACATTCTCTTAAGATTTATGTCTCATTAAATCCAAAGTATCTTTTTTATTTTGGTAAAAAAAAATATATTTATACTTTTTTTTTTTACCAAAAAAGTATCTCTTTTGGTGGAAAGGTATCTCTTTTTTTGTATAAAAAAAAAAGTAACAAAAAAAAAAACGGCAATAAAAGTATCTTTCTATTTCTGTTTTGTCACACCAATACCTCTTGGAATAAGAAACAAGAAAAAGGAGAGTCATAGTGATCTCCATTATGTTTTTTAAGAAGTCGTAATCATTTAGAGAAGCATATTTCTATATCTCATTGTAAAAAGTGAAAGTTTCTCGTTATGATTTATATAAAACTCCTCATTTTAACCAGTTTTACATTTTGCTGTTGTGTGAAAGTTTCTTATTTTGACAAGATATGAAACTCTCCTACATTTTACAAGAAATGTTCTTGTTTTGATGAATTTTACATTTTGTTATAAGGAGAAACTGCTCCTGAGTTTAATTGAACCTCTGTCAATTAATCACTTTAAGTTTTTACCTTTATAAATCAAATATCTATTCGCTACTTACTTCACTTTATGTTTTCTAAAACAAAAATAGACTCTGAAACTGAAGTAAATTCAAGTTAAATGTACACAAATATGTAGGTGATGTAACTATAAAAAATGTTTCTTTCTTACTAAAACGAGTATTGGATAAACTGGATAAATTTTGACCACATTATAGCTTGTGGGTTTGAGACATTTGATCTTGAGTGATAAATTGTGGGCTTTATGAGCTTTATGTTGGCTTTATTTCGATGTTATGCAAGCGGTCATCAGTAACACCAGCGCATCGACTGGTTTAAATGGCTCCTTTCGTGTCAGAGCAGTGGGGAAGGAACCCCGAGGCGGCACCGCGCCCAACACGATCCACTGACCTATTTCTGGATGGTCAGAGTCACTCCGTTCGCTGCTGCCGTCCTCTACCATCCACTGACCTCCGTGACTCTATGTTGTGGCATCACTATGGGAACAATGACATCGCTGGTGTCCTCTGAAACGCTTACTGGTGGTACAGACATGGAAGGAAAACACCAACTAAAGGCAATAAATAAGCTAAGATGAAAATATTTACTGCAACAGTAAATATTTTACTGTCGCAGGTTCGCCAGCTTCACCCTGGCGACCTGTCCAGGGTGACCCCGCCTTCGCCCGGAACGTTAGCTGGAGATGGGCACCAGCAACCCTCCCGACCCCTCTAGGGACAAGGGTGTACAGAAAATGGATGGACGGATGAAAATATTTTACATTTCAGAGATGAAGAAGAAGCCAGTAACAACGCTAAAGTTTGGAGGGTGAAGTGTCATGGTTTGAGGGTGCTTGAGTAATATATGACATTATCTATAAAAGTAAAACTGATGAAGAATTGAACTCTTAACAATAACCGTGTTTCCATCAACGTTTTTTTTTTTTTGTTGTTGCAAATTTTGAAGTATCGCTGGTCGATGGAAATGGCAAAATTTTAAATAACTTCAGCAATTTTGATAAAGTTTTTACGCTTGCTTTGATGTTTTTTTGCTTTTCCAAAAGAAGAGTTCATTTGCAATAGCAGAAATGGAAACACATTTATCAAATGAGTTCTAACAATAGATGGATAAATATTTTATTGATCCCCAAAGGATGGAAATTTGTTTGTACCAGAATAGACAACAGGAAGCATCTCAGTGGCGTTAAAGTGATTGCTCCCATATTCCTGGTATTTCAGTGTCTAATCTTTTCTAAGTGTGGGCCCCGGCCCCATGCTTGTGAAGGCAGGCTCCAGTGCTTACAGTTTATTCACACTTCCCTGACAGCACTCATTATGCTTTAATTCTCCTTTATGTGCTACTGAGTCAATGAAAGCTAATCTGCTGCTGCGGGAGGAGGAAGTTGCTGGTCTGGCTTAAATACAGGATAAATAATCTTGTAGAAAACTCGTTTTAATCAAGGAACGGTTTATTGCTTTAATTTTAGATTTTAAAATGACGTGGAAATATCATTCATGGCTTCATCAATGAATGAATGAATCCTGCAGAATAAGAAAGTAGTAACAGAAGGCAGTAACATGCAGTCTTGTTATAGTTGCGGTAAGTCCAGACAGAACGTATTTTATTGGGTTTTATGTGAAAGACAAACACAAAGCAGAAGGATAATTGTGGAAGGAAAATGTTCCAGAACGTTGTGTTGTTGCTATTCTGGAATGCAGTGTTTTTGATGTTGGAAGGTTTTTTATGTATCTGAATCAGATTTTTTTATTATTATTGAAAGAGCTCCCATTCTTAGAAGTATTTAAAGAATTTATGTCTGTCTTTATTTCTGTAATTTGACAGTAATTGATATTGGATACATTAGATGTAATGTTTTTTTTTCTTTAACCTTCAGTTAACATTTAGATTTTCCATGCTCTTCCTGTTGTTAGTTGTAGTTAATTCATTGCATAGATTCATTTGATTTTTGAAAACCAGTGAGGTTAGTTGAGATTTTGAAGAGGCTAATATTAGCTACAACTAACTGGGAAACGATTGATATCAGAGCTATGGCTCTCCATCCAGGGTGCCATCCTGTCAAAGAGAGACAAGAAAACATGAAGGTCAGTTTTCCAGAACAGGATTTCTTTTGCTTTTTTAGGTGTTCAGTAGTTGAAGACTGAAGAAAATGTAGTGTTTTTTCCTGGTGTTTCAAATGAATATGCACTTCATGTGATCATTTCTAGCTTAAAATCTAAAGTGCCAAAAAAATAAATTGAAGACAAACTACATTATTTCTCCTGTTTCAACTGAGTGTGCTGTCAACACACTTATACATAATTATTTTAGGTGCCAACACATCAACAGACCTGCTAACGCTCACCACACAAAGTTTCACCAAGCAGCTTGAAGTCTGAAGCAGGACTAGTTTACATTCACTATGCTGACTGGAGTTTTTCCACACTAAATCAAGGTTTGCAGGAGAATGCAACTTGGAGTTTGAAGGTTACATCGGACCATTTATTGTATTTATTGTTTCTTATATCTATTTCTTTATTTTTCTGCTAAACCTTACCTTAGGACCGAATGGTCCGACTGGTGGAGGTTGTCGGACACATTCAGCTGCTCACACACAGGATTAAGGCCAGGTTGGCCTACAGCGGAGACAGGCTGCCGGAGATCCTGCCTCCTAAATGGATGGCGACATTCCGACGTGAGCGGTGCTCCGTGGAAGCACGAAGGCTGACCCAGATCCGGGCGGGGCTGGATTAGGACCGAGGTGGGGGGCTAATGGGGAGAGGTGAGGGGCGGGTGGGCGGAACAGACAAAAGAAGAACCTGAAGCCTCTCTGGCTTAGCGTAACTTCTCCTAGTTAAAAACCTGCTGGTGTGTTGAAGACGGAGTGCTACGACGTGATCAGATCTGACAGTTGTTTGGGACTCGTAGCCGTGTCGATTTAACCCTTTAGTTCAGTGGCGTAGATGCTGACGTGCTGTAGACTCTGAGATAATGATGAAGATCACAACATAGCCAGGCTAATTTGAAAATATCCACCCCATCAAACTACAAAGACATCTTAAAGTTGATGTAGATTTTACAGAGATAATTTCCACTAAAGTTCTTTTTTTTTTTTTTTTAGTATTTCATGTTGCAGATGGTGAAAGTACAGAGAGGGGCTGGTAAACAGCTGAAAGGGAGCAGTAAAAAGGGCAACGTCAGCTCCAGTGAACAGCAGGATGACAGGATCTGCTTGGAGAGCAAGGTTTACAAACCCAAACGAGGGTAGAATATGATTAACATAAGTTTTGAGTTTTAAGAAAAAGACAGGATAAAGGTCAAGCTTTACATTATTTGTAATAATTCATAAATCAACACTATATCATGATTCTAGATACAATTCAGAGAATAAATACTAAGGTACTTTAGACTTGAAGGTTAATAATAGCTACCTAAAATAGCTAATCCCAAATATTCAGACTACTTGTCTGAAATTACTTTTTATATACAATTTATTTAAACTTCAAATCAGATAATAACTATAAGTAAATTCCTGAAGATGTGTGTTAATCACTATAATTAGTCTGCAAATTTAATGAAATAAGTTAGACTGGTTAGCTAAGTAGCCTAGCTTAAAGCTACGTAGAAACAACTCGGTTATCTGAAAACACACAAATTACTCAAAAGGGATATATATTACATCTAAATGTAAATGTATACTTCAATTCTGAAAAGAAAAAGTGTGTGTCGTGGTAATGAAATGAGTTTAAAACCAAACAAAATGAAAGTCGTGAGTTAAAATAGCATTAAAATGTTGTGTTGACGCAAGTGAAAGAGGTGAGGGTCAGTTCACATTGTATCCAACGGCAGGAGTTCAATGTTTGGTTCAGGAGGTTCGTTCAGGTCAGATTCCTTTAATCCTGTTTGTGTTGACTATAACAGCAGCATGGCTCTCTGCTGACCGGAGGGATTTAAACCCGTAACCTCCAGATTCCTGCAGAGAAACCTGCTCTTTAAGGTTTTCAGTAAATAAAAGAAGATTTTCCAGGGTGTAGCTTGCAGAGTGTGTCGTTCGATTTTACCAAAGCAGCAGCGGCAGCAGGTCAGTGTGATTCCAGGCTATCTTCCTCCTTGGCAGCAGCTGCGCCCCGCCCTGCCTTCCTTCTGACTGTGCCCTGGGCTCGCCTCCTCAGCCTGTCTGGGTGTCACTGGGTCCGTCCTGACTCGGCAGCAGCAGGAAGCAGGCTTTATTAGCTTTAGTCTGGTGAAGAGCAATGAGCTGCAGCTGCTTGGTGATGATGATGATGATGATGATGATGATGCTAGCCTTCTGTTAATCCTGTTGGAAAATCACCATGCGTTTGCCTTGGGGAACAAAAGGCTACATGATTAGAGAGTTAGATACTTTTGTTTGTATTTCTAATGAGTAGAGATGATCACTGGGAGCTGCTGCTGTGTCGTTTCCTGCTCCATTGAGGCTCATTTTACTGGTTTCTGCTCGGCTGAGGGATGTGAGGATCCACTCTGCACATGGATGCTGAGACAAAGGCCAGACCAACAGCTCAGTGCAGCCGCTGGCTCCCCCTGGTGGCAGGTTTAGTGTTGCTCTGCAGAATGTGCTGTAGATTTAAAAATAAAGTTTAAAAAATTGGTCAGAGTTCCTATTTTTTTTGTATATATCTTTGTATTTTTTTTTTTTTTTTTTGCCACGTATGGTATATGGTATCTGTTCCTGAACTGAGTTCCTTTTTTTATTTTTGCTCTGATTATTGGACATGGAAATAGTTGAAAATTCAGGTATGCCTTTATTTTATTTTATTTTTTTATTTTGGCATGTTTTTTGGGTGACGCATGGCCTCTTCCTCCCCCTCCTCTTGTCTGTCCCTTCTCAGATCCAGTAGGTGACCCTCAGGCAGGTGGACATGGCAGACGGCAGGCAGCCAGAGGACCACTGGGCCGCCAACGGCCAGGAGAACGGAGAGAACGGCTACTCATCCTACGGCTACCGGGAGAATGGCTACCACGCTGCGGCGGCCGCTCCGCCTCCAGCAACAGGTAGGGGGAAGCTGCATGCTGGATCTTGTGGAGCAGAGCAATGGCATGATGAGACGAGGACAATAAATTAATCAATCAATCCACCTAGCTGTTCTCATCATTTTATGACAGAAAACATTAAAGTTCCTCATGAATTTCTTCAATCCAACAGTAGCTGAAGAAATAGCAAAGGACAGAGGACAGAAAAGAAAGAGAAGACAGAGAATAGAAGAGAAGGAAGAATGCAAGTTAGAAAAGAATGATGACATAAATAAGAAAGGCAAGAAAGGAAAGGATGAAATAAGACCTTTATAAGAAATGAAGGAGGTACGACACGAGGTAAATGATTGGAGGACATGAGAAAGGAAGGGTAGAAGAGCAAAATGAGGAAGGACACAAAGGAAGGGAGGAAGGAAACGAAGAAGAAGTCAGGTGTAAGGGTATCCAGGTAATGAAAACTCTGAGGTGTCTTTCCAGACTGCGTAGGAACCTTTGAGTTTCCATCTGCCAGAGTTAGTTCTCCATGTCCGACACAGGGCTCCCCAGAAGTCTTCACTCCTCAGAGTTCGTCACATTCTGTGTCATTCCAGCTGTGAACTGGTGCACAGTTGTAAAGCGGAAGGAAAATGATGGAGGAAAAGAAGCAGGAAGTTCCACTGATACTTCAGTTACTGACTTCCTGTTGGTCCTCAGGATCTTCAGATTGAAGTTTCAATACTTCCTTTTTTCTTTTTCTTTTTTTTTTTTTTTTACAAACCAACTAAACTGAACTAATTAGTTCTCAGTTGGATCCAGGTCTGGGCTTTGACTGGACCATCTTCTTTTTGAAAAATGAATACTTTTCCTTCCCCTTCACAATTCTGCTCTACTCTGTGTTGGTCTGTCACATGAAATCGTCACCGTTTAATCTTTGGAGGTCGGTATGAGAAGAATATTGAGCATTTCTACACTAAAGGAGTGTAGAAAGCTGCTCTGATTCATCCGTCATCTCCGTCTTTCCATCCATGTCCCGTCTTCCTGCTGTGTCTCGTCTCTCTCTCTCTATGTCCCTCTGCAGTGGACGACTCGGCCAACCTGCCCCCCTCCCCTCCTCCATCTCCATCCGCTGAGCAGACTGGGCCCCTGGCACAAGGTACACAGACCTTTAAGGAACAGCCTCCTTCCAACATGCAGGATGTGACATGTGGTGAAAGTAGCAGAGAAGTTCTCCTGGTCCTCAGTATATACCACTCTGTCCTGGTCCGCTCATAATCTGGTCCATTTGACCAACTGTACTCTAGTACCTCAATCAGTTATTAATAATAATAGTAATAGTGACAACAACTCTCTTCTTTAAGACCTATCAGTTTCTACTGGTCTGCTTCTCATCGTCAACAGCTCACTGTGTTCTTTGTTCACTCAGTTCGTTGATTTTTACCATTCGTCTTTTTTCCCCCCCGCATTACCAAACTGGTTCCAGTACTAAAGTGAGTCATAGCAATGGTGCTTTCAGTTGAAGCCACCATTTCCAGCCAAAAACTACTTCTTCTGTCCCAACACCAACTCAGTTTCCTGTTTCCACGCAAAGTTAGCTTAGCTTTCAGCAATAAAAACACCCACCTAGATTCAGCAGCAAAAAACTGAAAGACTGGGAAAACACTAAAAAAATGATATTTACAGCTCAATTTATGGGTTTTTAAACCCGTGAAAGAGTTAATAAATTCTATCAGCGGTTGTAAATCTGATTAGATGTCAGAAATGTTGGTTGGTAAATGTTGTAACTAAAGATTGTCATTTAGAAAACGGCATTCTATACATTTAGACACTCATATTAGGGTAACAAATCAAATCCATATTGCCATAAATGTTATATTTGCAAAATATAATGTTTTTGCAACGTTATATTTTGAGTTATGCAATGGAGAGTCTACATCGCATAACCCAGATTGCACCCATCTTTGTCTCCATCATATTCAACTATGTCACGCTAGTTTTAATGTCAGCCATGTCTCATCTGTGTCTCCCTTCCCCGGCTCAAAGAGGAGAAAGTAGAGGTTGTCAGTCAGCGGCCTCCAGTGGAGGAAGTGGCATATGAGCAACCAGGAGACTTGCACATAGAGCAGACAGATTGTTTAAGGGAGTCCCAGGCTTTGGGTTACCAGAGAACCCAAACACCTGAGGCCGTCAATGGAGGAGATCACCACAGTGAACAGAGCCCAACACAAACAGGTGTGTGGGGTTTTGAAAACAACATGAGTGTTTGAACAATGGACTCTTTCCTTGTGCATGACCCTCTGGTGCTCTGCGATGGGTACAAAGCTGTCGGCTCTTGGTTTTTCTAACTTGTAATGCAGCTCAGGCTTCGCTGCCAGCCTTCCCTGCTGCTTTGTTGCTCTGGACTTTGTGAGCTTCTGCTGCAGTTCTTAGAGCTGCTGTTTGCAAAATAATCACGTGACATAGCATTTTGATTTTGTGCTTTGTTTCATGCCTAACACAACCATTTGCTTTTTTTGAGCACATAATCAACCATAGCATGGTTGATCATTTCTGCACCTTAGTATTGCCAGCTACATTGCAAATGCTAGAATCACTGTCTAAACCGTCATTGTATTCTGTATATTTTTCTGTGGGTTTTGCTGGGATATTGTGATTGGAAAAACTGCTGAGTATCTCACAAATAAATGCTGGATGCATTTAAAGTCTGTTGTAAACCATTTGCTTTCTGTTTTTCAGTTGTCTTCATATCATCTCACAATAAAGAATAAATGTGTTTTCCTATTGTTTTTTAAACCAATTTGGGCTTTAAAATTAACTCTCATTGGACATTTATTGTCATACTAATAAAGCTTTCACCCCTCAACATAAGTTACTTGTCATTGACAAATAAGTACGATTAGTTTTATCTGTAAATCCCTCTTTATTACAATAGGAATTCAATAAGCGTGTGTATTACCATTATTTATTGCCATTTAACATCATGCAACTCATTCCTTTGTTCCAGTTCTGCACGCTATCTTTGATGCTGTGACCTCCCCTTGTGCTGTTGTGGCCTGGCACAAAATACACTGTGCTGTGTGTTTTGCTTGATGGAGAGTATCTATGTGCTGGAAACCTCAGCTTGACTGTATGGGCTAGCTTTTGTGGATGTTGCAAACAAAGCTTTTTGCTAACTTGAGTCAGCCCAGACTTCTACAGCATCCTTCAAACCTCACAGCCCAGCCAGCGGAGAGAAAAACATCTTGTGAGTCTGAGGTGCAAGAAGGCGAATGTCCTGTAACGTCTGAAGAAGAACTCGCTTTGAGTAAACATCCCACTACTTCAGAGAAAGATCTCTCGGACGAGTCCTCAGCTAAACAGACTGATAAAGACAGAGGAAATGACACAGAAGAATCCCCTGAAGACTGCAAGCCTTTGGAGTCTAAAGTCAAGGACCATGAAGATGTTTCGCTGACAGAAGATGTAGCAAGTCTCGAAACAGAAAATAATGCCGGAGTTGTGTTACCTAAGAAATCACAAGTTCCTTTGAATGAAAGTACTGAGAAGACTGAGGAAGGAAAAGCAACAAGTCAGGGCAATGAGGACAGTAGCATTCAGAAAGAAACTGTCCAGTTAAAAGAAGGATCAGATAAAGATTCAAAGACTTACTTTGAGACGACATCAAAAAGTCAAGAAGAGGGATCATCACAAGGGTATTATGAACTCAGTTTAACCTCCGAGAAAGGGTTAAGTGTAGAATATGACAGAGCTCTGGATCAATTTGAAGGACGAGAGAAGAAAACTGTGAGGATATCACCTGATAAAGCACCATTAGAGCAACGCAGACTGTCCTTGAACATTCCTAGTGGGTCTTCGACAGAAACGACTGTAAAAGTAGACAAGTCGAGGAGATTCTCTGAAAGCTTGTGTCCAGTCAGTGGAAGCTTTGCGGGGACAGAAGTTCCTCCATTAACCCCATTTGTTGAGACGCATACTTCACCACTTCAGCCTGTAGTCTCCATTATCCCAACACCGACACCATCTGATAGCATCCAGACAATGGCAGATGCTTCTGCTGAGGGGCATGGTTCTAGCTCTGACCAATCAGAAAGCCTTTCTGATATGTTGGACTTGGCTGGGGTCCCACTTCGTCCATCAATACAGATGAGGGACCACATGAGACGAAAGTCAATGCCAGCCAGTGCGCTCCTCGGTAATGCCTTTGACAAGCTGAGTCTATCAGAGCAAATCTTGACAGAGGTGGCAGGGGAGAATCAACAGGAAGAGCTTGGCTACTGCGTGTTCAGTGAATACTCAGCACCCATGCCTTCTCCAGCTGATGTACCAAATCCTGGAGATTCTCAACACCAGCACTTCCCTTCTTTGGGTTCTGAAGAAGAAGAGGTTTCTAAAGTTGTGGAAACTGAAGCTGGTCAAACTCAAGTGCAACAAAAAGATCAGAAAGAAATTTCTCAAAACCCTGTGTTGGAAAAGAAAGATCCACCAGTAAAGACCTCCTTGATTCTGGAAAAAGCTGTGACTAGTGGATTAAAACCAGATCGCTTACGAATCCCAATGACGGCTTCGAAAGACCGTCTTACTGAACTTCGTCTGGAAACTGGCCTACCTGGGGACATAAAGATCCAGGCAATCCCTGAGGTGGATGTTGAAAAAGACCCCTCTAGAGAGGCCTCACCCATCCCACCGGACAACTCCTTCACTTTCACTCCTGCAGAAACTGGAAATAGATCTCCCCTGAGTCCCATCAGCCCCAAGTCTGAAGGAACCCTAGAAACTCAAGGCAGTGAGCCACAGGGAAATGATATGCCCAACAAATCTTCAGAATCCAAGAGTGTTGATGAACTGGAGGCAAACAAAGTGATGACAAACACTAAGATTGTAGATCAACAAGAAAAAGCTGAGGAAGCGGATAGAACCATGACGGCATCAGTGGAGCCTTTGCAAGATAGTTTGGAAGAAAAGCCTTTAATCTTAGGAGAAAAAGAAACACAAAAACCTTCAGACTTTTCTCAGCATTTATGCATTGAAAAGCCAGGAGGTGAAAAGGCTCCCCAAATCCAACTACCAGAGTTAACGCTAACAAAAGACTCATCAAGGCCACAAGTATTATCTCCAATCATTGTAATACCTCAAGCACAAGTAGATGAAGAGGTCGAAGAGGAGGATGACATTGAGATTGCGGAAGAGCCTCAAGAGATTATGGAAGAACCTGAGGAGATTCTGCACTCCAAGAGTAATATAACAGCAGAAAGTATACCTGATATACCTGAAGTGGAGGAGCAGAAGAAGGACCAAATGAGATTGATGGTTTGTGATAAGATGCTGGACGATGATCCCAAGTCGGGAGCTGAAGAATGGAGTCATAGTGCCCTAAACAGCGATGAAGGCGAGCCTGCTACCGACAGTTCACACTTGTCCCCATGTTCTGACCATGACCTATTACAGCAGTCTGAGGAAGGTGATGAGGAGGGAAAAAAGGAAGAGGACCTGCAGGTAGATAAGATGAAATCGTCAAAAGAAGAGAATGAAGGGGTAAAGAAAGATGAAACTTATCAAGAGGAAGTGGAAGGAGTTTATTATGATGCAACTGGTGATGAAAAAGAGAAAAAGGTCTTGATTGAAGAGGATGGAACGAAAGAGAAAGACATAGAGATTGGTGAAGAAGCAACTAGTCTGGCAACTAACGATGAAACCACAATGGACGTGTCCATCCTGGATACAGACAGTGGCTGGATGGACCCTCAAGGTACCCAGAACATTTAATATACCTATCACTTCTACAATATAGTCAAAGATCTTCAATCTGTATACTTAGAAAGCTGATATGCCTTGATGTAAGCTAGTACCTAGCTATGACAGCTGTGGAGAACTAGTCCTCTCTTGATACTTTTCTGCTGCAGATGATGACAAAAGTATTATGACTGAGCAAATCGAAGCCCTTCCTCAGACACAGAGTTCTACTGCTGCAGCTACGGTGGTGGACTGCCCTGCTAAACAGTTACCCGGCAAAGGAAGGGGGCGCCTTGGCACTACTGAATGTAAAGTGACACGCAAAGCACCGACCTACCATCCCCCAAGAGAGGAGATAAGAAAGAAAAAAGGTTCTCGTTCTGTTTTCAAAAAGTATTTATAGCCAGAAAATTAACTTTCTTGTTACTACCAAAACCCTTGACTTTAAAACCAGCTTTTTATGTCAAAACTGAGTTGTGCATGATGGTATAATTATGTCTCTCCTCTTCGCCAGTAGGCGTGAGGAGGGCTGACCAGAGTAAGGTGTCAGCCCTCCAAAGTCGCTCTCCATCTCGAAAGAGTGGAGCCAAAGTGGCAGCCAGACATCCTAGGCCTGCTCCGCTTCACGGCTCTGCTAAGCGCAAGGCCACAGGTGAACACCTTTCGCCAGGTATCAGCGCTGTGAATGGAGAGAGATCACATACATGTTGTGAAATCAGTATATATGTGACCTATGTGGAAGATTCAGAAGCAGATCTCTCTTTATTTTTGGCTCTTTGAGAAGTTGAGCAGTGGCAATGTAGCTGGCAAACATCGTGTGCTTCTTACCCATCAAACGTTTCCGTTACTTTCACTGCCTTAACTGCTGTCTTTCTTTGCATCATTATTGTTTATTTCTGCTCAGTGTTTCTTTTGTTTATGATTCTTGTTTTTTAACATAGAGGGAAATAAAAAGTTAAGTCTTGTTTAATTTGTCATTTTTGAAACATAAACCAAATGTGGCTTGCTGTTTTGTACCTTTCCTTTGGAACTGTCCATTCATTACATGTGTGCACCACATATGTGCAATCCTAGAAGATGTCTCCCCCTAGTGGTTAACATTGAGTATTGCTTCTTTTCCCACAGGTATGGCACACCACCAGCCACTCAGTGTGGCCCAGCCGTCCAGGGAGAGGCCCACTGTAAGTAATATTGTACTGTTTTAACAAATTCTAGATCGATGGGGCGTGCTTATGTCACAACCCAACGAGTATTTTTCTCCCATACAGACATGAAAATATTTAAATCTGCAAAATTGATAAGGGGCAAAACATAAATAGAGAAGGAGAAAATCTTTAAGCAAGAGCAGTAGTTGAAGCATTCACTAAGTCCGATGAGAGCAGAAGCATCACTTTGAGATTTACAAGCAAGGAGGATTGTTGAGTGGAATTTTGAGAGAGCAGGCAGTCTAATGCAGTCCCACATCACTCTGATCTATGTTGCTTCTTGTCGCCTTTCTGCATGATGTTGGCTAAATATATCTGCATGTCTTCATCCTTATATTGTTTTCTTCTTGTCTGATGAATCATGTCGTCTTGCATGCTCGCCTTCTGTCTTTGTCAGTCGCGACAGAGAAAATCTGTGAGTAAAGATGTTTCCATGCAGAAGAATCCCATATCTTCATTACTATCATCTTTCAGTCATCATTTCTGTCCTTTTGAAGTGTATTTTCCTTTCATTTTTCATCTCTTGGTCGCTTCCTCTATCTTGCATGCGTCCTCCCCTCTCATTACGTGGATTACCCAGAGCCCCACGAGGGCCGTTCTGTTAAAGATGGCAGTGCAGCGCGGTGGGGGGTGCCCCCGGCCGAGTTCTGCCTGCAGCCTTAAACGGAGCCCCCTGGTGGAGGCAGTGATATGCGAGGCTCGGCCCGCCTCTGCCTGCTCCCGCTCTCCCCCTCCACCAAACAAATGGGTAAATTGGAGAGAAGAGAGAAGGTCTGGGGCATAGATGGGGGGTACCTGTCTGGATTATTGACCCTGTGGTGTGTGTTGCTTCAGGAGAGAACATACCGCAGCCCGGAGAAGAGGTCATCCCTTCCTAGGCCAGCCAAGTCTCTGACTCGCCATATTCCTGCTGCTGAGCAAGAGGACAGCACCCCCTCCAGGCCAACCTGTAAGATTACACTCCCTCAAACGTGCAGTTTTTAAATCTCACTTCCTTCCACCCTCCTGCTCTCCTTTAAACTCCCTGTTCTCTCCTAAAGCGATCCGAACCGACTCCAGAGGAGACGGCAGGTCTGGAAGAGCCCCTAGTATGGCAGGTAGAGCACCCTGTAGCTCCTTCCCCATCAACAGCTAAACATTTAGTCATTGATCTCCATTATATCACAGAAGAGCTCCATGCACATTTACACTGTGGCTCAGTCAAAGCCCCTGCTGCCTTATCAGAGAAACAGGTGGGATCCAGACCAACAGGTGTGCTGCTTCTGGGCTTAGATCCTATTGGTGTTTTCTCTGGTAACCTGGCAACAAGCAGCTGGAGGACAAATGTTGTGATTAGCCTCTGACTGTTTAAACATTCCTGTTTAATCTGGGCTTGTTTGTCCAATGAAACTTGAGCACATGTAGCCACATGTGCTCATGTCTAACCATAAGAAGCAGACCAAAAATGTTTCATCTTAGATTTGTCTTTTGTCTTCAGGAAGGTTTTTAGTTCAGATCTCTTAACACTTAATTTTTTTTACCCTGACATCACCTGATTAGTTCCTTAACAAAATAATATCACTCACATTGTCCATCCTGCAAAGGGTTATTTAGGCCAAGATGTGTATATGATGTGTATGTGTATGGCACACACTTGTGTGTGGAGATTGAAACTGGACTTGGATAGTTGTGGACATTGAAAATAATCGTTCACTAGCATATGGCTGTTGAAGTAGTCAGTGAATTGGATGAAGTACTTCATCCATACTTCACCTTCCACCTATGGAAGATGGGGTTCTGGGGACAACTGATCAAATACACTGACGTCTTTTAGTGCAGAGGATGAAGTATCAGTTGCTAAAATAGACAATAAAACAGAAAGTAAAGACTTGTTTTGCGTCAAGGCAATCGTTTTTCTTATTGACTAGTTTGACTAGTCAATGTCCAGTCAGTTTGAGGCGTAAATGTTGCCACAAAATGTTTTATTGTACAAGGTAACATCTTGATTTCTGAGTACAGATCATAATTTGAGTTGCAACTAGTGTATGGTAAAGGAGCAACCTTTCCTCCTCCCCTAAGGCACAGACTCAACCCGGTCCCGGTCGGTCCGCAGTGGCGCTTCCACCCCAGGGTCTGCCGTCACACCCGGTACACCGCCCAGCTACTCCTGCCGCACCCCGGGGTCGCGCACCCCCGGCAGCCACACACCCAAGTCCTTCAGCGTCCTCCAGGAGAAGAAGGTGGCAGTGATCCGGACCCCACCCAAGTCCCCTTCGTCAGTCCAGCGGCAGCTGAAGGTCATCAACCAGCCGCTTCCCGACCTGAAGAATGTAAAGTCCAAGGTCGGGTCCACAGCCAACTTGAAGCACCAGCCGAAAGGAGGACAGGTAGACCAACGGGAAGGTTTAATGTGGCCTGTTTGGACCTGTTCAGAGGTGATAGAAGGGCCTGTTGGGTTTTGTTTGCATTCAGTTAGTTTTTTGAGTAGTTTTGCACTTGCTCCCAAGACATGTGGAACAGGGTTGACCTGTTCAGGGGGGGTGGTGTCCAGTGAACCTTATTAATAAAACAACATAAAGTTATTCATTGATTGTTTCTCTGGTCAGATTTGTTCTGAGGAAAGTATAATCCAAATTTTGTGGATGTGCCAAATCCTGCCACATGAAGGCAGTAAATGGCCAGGTTTTCTTCCTATCCTTTAATGGAAAATCACAAAGTAGCAGGTGTTGTGACCACACTGGTTAAATAATATTCTTTTAAATACGATGCCTCGTCCTTCTGATGAGCACACATATTGTCTCATATTCTCCAATTGTAGACGCATCTGTAGAGCTTTGATGCTAACTACCAGAGATGGTGACATGTGAAGAAGGGTTTCCTCTGGTTCTGTAGAAATGTCACATGTCCACCCTCAGTCACTGTGCGTCCTGCTCCGTGTCCTCTGCTCTGTCCGCTGCCATCTCCGTCTGCCGCCGCCTCAGGCCTCGCGTCTCCGCCGTCTCTATGTCCTCCTTCCCTCTGCTTCTTTTTCTGTCCCTCTGCTTCCTCCTCGGCGCAGCAGCACCAGCAGCACCAGCCGCACCAGCAAACACGGTTAGATTTAACAACATCTATCTGTGTAGGAAGATCCATAAAAACCCTCCTCTTTGGCTGGAAGGACCACCAGCCCTTGGGAGCTGCTTTGGTCATGGCTGCCAAGGATTTTCCCTCCAGCTCTGAGGAGTATTTATAATCCAGCTTCTAGAGCCACTCAGAGCTTCTAGAGCCACTCAGAGCGCAGAAAAGACTTCATTTAACCTTCTCTATTTTTTTTTAGCTGTTTTTTCTTAAAAACAGATGCTTTTAAGAATTTCCCCAGAGCTCTCCCTTCTGAGCCAAATATAGGCACAGGCAGTTAAGGGAGAAAATCTTGACTGAAACTTTATGGGGATATAATGTACTGCAGATATTTTGATTGTGAATCATTGTCAACATTAAATCTAAAAACTTAAACCTTAAAATGTAAGAATAGTTTTATAACTTTCTTCAAATTTAGATGTAGTATTTGGTAGAATACTACCAAATACTACTAAAATAATAACTTTCTAGTTATTATTTTTATTTTATTTTATTTATGCCTTTAAAAACTAATCAGTATGTTTTTATGTTACTTTGAAGTCTGGCCTCTTCATCTCTGAGAGGCCAGAGTTTTTCCACAGCGGATGATGATGATGATGATGATGATGATGATGATGATGATGATGATGATGATGATGATGATGATGCTCCTGAATGGATATTTTCAAGCTGATTATATGTAATGTAATTATAGTATGTAATTACATTACATACTATAATCAGATGAATGAAGCACCTTCAGGTGTTTTAGAAAGGTGAACCGAGCTCCGTCATTCTCTTCCTGATTTATTTTGGGATTTCCGTGATGTCACACAAAGAAGCAGCATGTTTTAGGTGTTGTGTTAAAATTTATCAACAGGTAGCAACACCCCTTTTTTTAGCAGCATTTAAAAGCTCTGACATCAGCTAAATTTACAAATTTGAAGAAAGTATTAAAAAGAACATATTATTGAACTGATTTAGTTTGTTTTTATATATTCTGGGTAAATTTTTAATAAATTAAACATACAGGTCTGACATAAATTATTCAAGGTCTCGTTGTCGCACAGGTTTTTTTGTCTTTTTTGATAGATACAGAAGTTTGTATTATTTGGTGCTGGTGCGCTCCTCCGCCCCCTCTTCTGATGCCACCCAGGGCAGCCGCCCATGTGGTGTCCATCTTGAACTCTGTGAAACATCAAAGCCTGTTGAGCCTTATGTTTTTCCCTGAATCCCCTTCTCTATTCCTCTACCTTGCCGTTCTGTATTGTTTTCCCTTTTTAAAGTTTTTTTTTTTTTTACATAATTTTAAACCGACACAAGTTGAAAAAAAATCACCTCAATTACAACCTTTTCCTTTAACTTACCCATTGTTCAGTTTTTATTTTTTTTAATTTTTTTAATTTTTTTTATCACCATCAACATTATTATCCCAATTTTATTTTAGGTTCAGATTTTAAGCGAGAAGCTGGACTTCACTCATGTTCAGTCAAAGTGCGGCTCCAAGGATAATCTCAAGCACACGCCCAAAGGAGGCCATGTATGTAACTTTTCTCTCTTTCGCTTCTTTTGCTGTTTTTTTTTTTTTTCAGCTTTTATGCTCTGACATCCTGCTTTTATATGTGTCCATCTGTTTGTCTGTCAAACATTGAGGAGTTGAACTCTTGTTTTCTTTGCTGTGAATCGGCTTCTATCGTGTCGAGGAGAAATGAAGAACTGGGACATTTTAGCAGGATTATTTTTGGTGAAACAGCCGAGACGATGTGGTCTATTTCCAGTTCACCTCTGTTTTTTTTTTTTTCTTGGGTCTTTGGATCAGGAAAGCCAATGAACGTGTCATTTTTTAGGTCATGATTCCAAGCGTTAAGCTGGACTTTAGCCACGTTCAGTCTAAATGTGGCTCCCTGGATAAGGTGCACCACGCAGCCGGTGGGGGAAACGTGAGTGACTGCGGAAAAAGTTCCTGTCGTCTCCGGCTCCCTCCATCCCCATCGGCGTCCAGCATGTCTGTAATGTGTAGCTGTGGTGTGTTCCTGTGACTTCTACCTCAGACATTAAATATAGAAACCATTCACGATGTTAAAAAGATGAACCAGCGTCCCTCCAGCATGCGGGGAGTTCAATTTAAACGAGGAACTTCCTCTCTCTGTGGTGTCAAGGTCTACCGCTTGCTCTCTCCAGGAAGTGATGTCACCAGTCCACTTCCTCTGCCATAACCTCACAGATCCATGTTGTGATTTGTGTCTCCCCGCTCCACTCAACGTCTTTAACTGCATTTCCATATCAAAACATGTCAGATTGGTTTCTCTTTTCCTTGGATTGTGATCCCAGCTGCTTCCTTCCTGCTGCAGGTTCAAATCCAGACCAAGAAGATTGACTTGAGCCACATCACCGCCAAATGTGGCTCCATGTCCAACATTCATCACAGACCTGGTAATCATTGTGTTGAATGTGCATTTCTGACCCTACTGGATTCATCTTTGGAGCAGTTTTGTTCACAAAGCTTCCTCAAATGTCGCATTTAGATGCATTTTTATGCAGACGATACTGAAACATCATGTGGTTTTTCATCCACATCTTTTGAGTGATGATCACTGTGTCTTTGTCTTGATGAACTTTTTTTTATTATCTTAACATATGTTATTAGAACGAAGCAGGTCTAGTTGTTGTTTCTAAAAAGTTCTCCATAATCACAGTGTTGAGTCTATAAATGTCTCGATCCACATGGAAACACAAGAAATGTTCCAAATTCTTAAAGGTCGGATGCGCGCAACTGTTTAGTTTAAAAAACAAAAACAGAAGAAGCTTAGTTTGTTGTTTGTTTTTGTTTTTGTTTTCAAAAAGTTGATTCTTGGTTATTAGCTTGAAGATTCAAACATTGCTTAGCTTTGGTATCTAATAGTTACCAATAGTTGCTGTTTCAGTGTTTGAACAAATCAACATTACTGTTGGTCAAAGATGATAAACTTTGCATATTCACACATAACCCTAAAAATCAAATAAAGAACATAAACTGACCTATCAGCCTTTTTATTATCATTATTTCAATCTTAGGCTAGTTAGCATGCTAACTTCTATTAGCTTCTCAAGTTTCACAATCAACATTTTCGCTAGTCAATCTACAGTTCACTGTGTGTAACTCGTGCAATAGCAGGTAGACGGTGGTGTGTGCCCATCTTCATGCAGCTGCCATATTAGGTATCTGTGTTGATATATTTATGACTTTAGAGGGCATTCCGGAGAATATTATGAGTTAAGATTTTGGATAGTCCAGCTTCAGATTAAAATTTTTTATTTTTGACAGTAAACTGAAGTTTAATCAAGCAGGTTAACCGTGCGGTAAAGAGTTGTATTCTACAATGATTTGATTTGTTTTGGTATCAGATCATGTCTGTTGTCGGGAGTCTCTTTTAGTGAACATGTTAGGAATCAAGTGGAGTAACTCCAAAATATATTGACCCTCATTCCTTCGGTAGAAGCAAAATTGCTTGTTAAATCCACAACTGCTATTGCTCTTCTTTCTGGAGGACAATAAATGGATGTATAGGAATGTTTCTGTGTATTTAGGCCTTCATCCAGAGCGAATGTTTAATGATTATATTTGCTATGATGTGAAACTCTTGCCAAAAAGTTGTCCTTCAAGAGTCTTTGACAAATGGGATTACAAATTAAATTAAATTAAATCACAAATTACCTAGTGGGAACAAGCTGCCAAATAAAAGATGAAAGCCTCTTATTTATTATTTAATGATGATATTTTAGTCTTTTCTACTGTTGTTCAAACAAAACATTTGCCTCAGAGCAATTCTCTCCTTATGTTGTCTCCATATTTTATGACTCTGTAACATCAAGCCTTGTTCCCAGGGGGCCTAGAAGACTGCCCTGTCTTTGCTCCGGGGTTTCTTAGCCCATTCAGCCCTAGGGAAGTGTGGCGCTCTCTGGGATGACGTCTCACAGCTTTCTGTTGTTTTCCCAGGGGGAGGAAACATCCGTATCGAGAATGTGAAGCTGGATTTCAAAGATAAGGCTCACGCCAAGGTCGGTTCCCTGGACAATGCCAGCCACATGCCGGGAGGAGGGAATGTCATGGTAACAAAATTTTACATTCACTTTTACTGTCAAGATTTTAAGTGTCAGGTGAAAATATTTATTAAATAGAAGGATGAATGCAGGAAATAAGTCGAGTGAGATGGGCAGTGTTGACGGGGCAGGGTTGAGGTAGACGTGGTCCTGCCCTAGGTTTTGACCTTGACTCCTTGGATCCGTTTCTCCTTCTTTCCCGACCAATCAGATTGAGAGCCACAAGCTGAGCTTCCGGGAAACGGCCAAAGCTCGTGTGGACCACGGCGCCGAAATCATCATCACCCACTCCCCCGGTGTGGAGACGGGGGGCACGTCTCCCCGCCTGTCGTCCGCCGGCAGCATCAACATGATGGAGTCGCCCCAGCTGTCCACACTGGCACAGGACGTCACGGCCGCGCTGGCCAAGCAGGGCTTATGAGCTTTCAGTCCGTTCCCCGCCGTCCTCCTGTCATTGTGGCCCCCCTCATAGACATCCAGCGGTGTCCCTTCAGTGCAACATGTCCCCCAATACCTCATAACCCCCACAGTTGTAGTCGATCGGGCTGTCGTTCGCCCATTTGGATTTTAAAGACTAGATTCTGCCGCCTTTAAACAGGAAGCCTCTCAGTTCTTTGATCCTCAACTCAAATATGGATGTTCGTTTCAGATCTGATAGGCCGAAGGGTCGATTGTCTCAGCAAGTGGTTTTTACGATTGTATGACGAATTTTTTTGAAGCGCATCGCCACAGCCCTCCAGAATTTATACGGTACCGAATGCGATTTATTGCTACTAGAAAATTAATGTTGTCTTAAAGGATACAAATGTATGAGAGACTGACGGAAAAATGCGAAAGAGTGGCTGACAAGTGGACATGTCTGCTGAAATGTGACATGAGTTTGTCTTTGTTCGCCTGTTGGATTTTAATGTTTTCTTGCTCTGTTTTCTTTTTTTTTTTTTACATAAATGTTACTGTAGTGTTACCGTTTTGTACCTTCCCTGTGGCTGCTCTGGCTTATTGGCAATTATAATAACCATGGCAGTTGTGTAAAATGTCAAGCGATGAACAGCTAGCTTTATAATGGGCTTTTTTTTTTTTTTTCTTTTTAGTTGTTTTTGTCCCCCCAAAGCTGCCTGTTTACGTTCGTTTTTATATTTGCGTTGTAGTTTTACAAGATTAGACAATACTGTTGTGCTGGCATGGCAACAAAAAAAACAGATTAAGTTGGAGCTATTTGCAGCTATTTTAAACTTTTTAAGTTTGAACGAAAACGGCCCGGATACAATCCAAGTCAGGCCTGAATAAGCCTTGCGACCCTCCTTGTTTTTGCTAAAACACTGGGTGGTACGTTGTGTTCAAATGGGTTAAGAGCCCAGAGTTTGTTCAGACTAAGTGTGAAGTTTGAAGCTTTATATGAAAACATTCCTGTGGGGTAAAAAAAGATAAAATAAATGTGTTGGTTTTGATCGTTGCTGGAAGTTCAGAAGAATGAAAGCTAGAGTTCTTTTTCTTTCTAAAAAAAAAAATAAAAAATAAGTCAAACGAAACTCTTCTATCAGAATTTTGCTCTCCTTTGTGGAACCCTTTTTGCCCCCGCCAGTGTTTCCCCCGTGCTTCCTCTTTCTCCACCCCCTCTTTGCCTGTGTAAGTGTATTTAAAGAAATGTAGATGTGTGTGCACTATTTCCAATGTTTGAGATGTACTGATGATGACAAATGCTCTGACAAAATGACGACCGCATAAATAAAGAAAATAAAAACTGATTTTCTGGAGTTGCTTGTTTTGATTCAGTTTGGTTGCTTCAGAAAAAGCCACTTTACTTTTTTCCTAACATCCATGATAAGGTCAAGAAAATGCTTTTTTTATTTATGGTCATTACTTTTTCTTTTGTTTATGCATTAAAACGGCTTGCTTAGTTTATCTCAAAGCAGTTTTTGCCAGCTATTTTCTAATTGACTCTTCTGTTGTGAATTTTAACTTTGAGACTTTGCGTAGCAGGAATACTTTTCCAGACACTGTCATTATTTACTACATATTTTCAGTCTAGATATCTTTCTAAAGATAGGCAGTGTTTTTTGTCATTGAGGCCCAACGCTGTGGTCACAACCTACAGATACAGATATGAATGTTAGGAGACATTTGAGACTGATCGTAGTTTAGCTAGCATTAGCCAGTTGGCTATCAGCTGGTCAGATTACAAAAACTTCACTGATTTCTACTCAAATATTAATTTGAATGTTGGTCCAGAAGAATGTTTAGTCACAAATGATTGTGGTTTGGTTAGGATTAGCCAGCTATTGACTAAATGAACAACAAAACTATCATTAAAATTTGTTGAAAAAAGTTACCATTTCTGACACTATGTATTCTGGTTGGCATTTTCTTTCATTTTTATCCAACAGCTAACAGCTAGCTTCATGGTTAGCTTAATCTGCTGACATGAAAGTGTGGTTATTTCTGTTATTCGACCTGTAAACGTTGTCAGTAGTGTTGTCCCACGCTTTGGCCACTAAATTGGAAAGATTCCAAGAAGTACACTGATCCCATCCCATAAACATTGTTTAGCTGACCCAGAAGTGTTTACAGAACACAGAGTGAGATTGATTAATTTGGTTAGCATTAGCCAGTCATTGACAGATGTATTGTTTGGTTTTCATTTGGAGCCAAAAACAAATGCAGACACAGGCTCAGATGTGAAGTGAATTATTTTTCACTTTGAAAAATCTAAACTTACAGATAAAGGGAACAGGGCATGGAAGAGAAACAGAGGAATGGAAGAAACCAGAGAGAAACAAATGAAACCAGGAGCTTAAATATCAAAACATAGGTGAAAATGACAAAAAGGAACCAGATGGACTAATCGGAGGAAATGAGGTACAATTAACACAAAAGAAAACTAAGATTCAAAAACTACAAACCTAGAGGAAAACCATGACAATCTAAAATAAATAAATGTATACAAGAAACAAAACTGAAAGGAAATGAATGTCTATGGAAATAACAAGCACAAAGAAATGAACTGAACATGTTGAGACCACAGGAACATAAATGAACAAGGGAATGATCAGAACAACACAAACAAAATCCCAAACACCCAGGGATCGTGACAGGAGGAGGGTGAGTCATTTAGGAAAGTCAGCGTTGGCACCAAAACTGGTTTGAGTCACATGTTTTGTTGGCTGTTTATTTCTTCTTTGTGGGGATTAAAATGATGTTTAAAGAAAATATTTTTCTTTATCTTTTGGGAATGCTAAAAGTTATTAATGTCACACAGGGTGGTCTGGATATTTAAAAACTGGTGGATTTTTATCCACAATCATTTCTCAGTTTTACAGAGAATTAATAAAAATAATGGTGACTTTCCAGTGAGTGACAATTCTCCAGTTAAAATGCCTTGTTGGTGGCCACACTCAACAAACTGAGACTACAATTCACTCAGGGTCACCAAAATTTGACAACAGATTGGAAAATATCATCTGATCCATATTGTTTTGTTTTTTCTTATAATACCCAAACTTATAATACCCAAAGTTTGGGTATTATAAGATCTGGTGTCTTGCTTTGAGCACAGAGACTGAGAGGTTTTTCCTCTATCAAACATGCTATTTATTTTTATCTCTGATACCTGCTGGCCTCTGGTTTGCAACCAGCTTCTTACTATGAGAAACCAGCAATTTCCTCCCAGTGTCAGAATCTCACTGAGTAAGAAACTGCATGAGGTTTTCTTACACTTTAATATGTCTGCAATAATGCATATAAAATAAGCCAATAGAGTTTCAATTTACAATTTGTATATCTTCGTATCATGTGGTAGATCTCAGCCGGCTGGTGGGAGGAAAAGTAGATCTTGGTGTCAAAAAGTTTGGGTACCCCTGATCTAATCACCCAAACCGTCCTGGTTCTGATCTGAACAGAACCCCGACAAACCGGTGGATGTCTTAATATGCATCCATTATGCCCGTTTACAGGAAGAATGATAAATATGGTACAATTGGGATTATCTCGTGAGTAGGAAGGCCTGCTGCTGTAGAGGAGTTGATGAGCAGTAATTGAACCCATCTGTGGGGAGGGAGATAAGAGGAACCGGAGTAGAGCCAGAGAAGTTTATTTCTTGGATTGGTGCTGACAGGAGGGTCGTTCCATGTGACAGGAGAAGAGGCTGGTTGCCTCTTTTAGGGAGCCGAGTGTTAGATGTGCCCTTTCAGCCAGACCTGACCTACCTGGTGGAGGTGTGATCCAGCACCTCAAGTGGAGCCTCACCTGCCAGAACCACAGGGTGACCAGGTGTGTCTGTTCAACACAGGTGTGTCATACCCTTTGACCCCATGAGGTGGGAGCTTTTTAAGAACTTAAAAGTATGCAAAGCTTCCATCCAAAACAATTCATTTTAACTACATGTGAATTAATGAATGTACTTTATTAATCCCAGAGGGAAATTCACATTTCAGTACAACCTGTCCAAAAACAGCATAAAAACTTCACACATGTCAAAAATAGTTTATGAATCATTTTATTTGTTTTCTCTTCACATAAATAGAAAAAAATTTGTGTGCTTTAGAGAAAGACTGGATTTAATTTCTAATTCTTTTGGTTGAGCTTACTTACTTTTTCCATGCATGAAATATTAAAAAAGCAGCATGTTCTTTCATTAAGAAGTTTCAATGATACTTTTTTAATTTTATACTGAAAGAAGCAAAACACCTAACCATTTTTTGATGCCTTGGTTGACTTATAAAGTTTGATCAAACTGGACAAAAATAAAATAAAACACAGGAGCTTACCATTTTATCCTGTTAGGGAAGTTTCTTCTTGTGTTGCCTCACAACCAATCAAAAAGTAGGAAATAATTTAAATTCTTCTGGAGGATTAAATAAATATACTGCAGTCCAATATAAAAAAAGTAAAATAACCTTTTTTCTTCTTCTTTTTGTACTTTAACCGGGTAAGTTAGTAAGAACAAATTCTTATTTACAAGAACATACATAAAATGAACAAACACTAACAGCACTGTTGAATCATAAAACAGCAAGAACAATAGGGACAAGGGCATATTATAAAAGTGACATTAAATTTTAGCTGAAGCATGTGCAGGTTTCAGACAGCATCTGCTTTAAATTACTACACACATGCGTAAAACCAATAGAAAACCACCCACATGTCTGATGCTGCCCTGGGCAACCTCCCATATGGTCCACATCAAACGTCACCTGAATACAATACACGAGTTTTACGACCGATAAATATGATCAGGTTAGGAAAAGTGAAATCATAGTTAGTTAAATGATGTGTTTTATCTTTCAGTCCCCGCATAGGTGTTAAAAAAAATCAGCCTTTATATTTAATTATAAAACAGTAAAACATCTGTAATCCTGGTTTATCGGATGAAGGTCAGACTTGATGGTGATGATGTTTCTTCCCAGGTCATTAACCAACCTGTTGATGCTGACAGATGTCAGCAGAAACGTAGCGTCTTTAGAGGAGCTGCACCCCGAACACAGCCCCCCTCTGCGGGGTGGAGGAACCAGAAACAATCGGCTCCAGCCCGCTGTTCCGCGGAGGTGCAGAAATCGTTTTGCTCTCCCCCTTTTTCCTCCTCCTCCTCCTCCTGCCGCCGCTCTCTCTCCCTCTCAGTTTCCACAGCCGCCGATCGACACTTGCAGCCATTTTACGCAGGATGAACCCAATCATGTGCTGAGGAGGGAAGCGGGGGAGGAAGGCTGTGCGGATCACCTGGACGGAGCCAGGAGCCGCAGCCGCAGCGGGAGCGCCAGCCGCGGCTCCCGGTCAGCCAGCAGCACCAGTCCGGGGACAACATGGTGAAGAGGAAGAGCCTGGACGAAAACGAGCCGGAATGCGGGAAGGGAGTCCCGTTCCCCATCCAGACCTTCCTCTGGAGGCAGACCAGGTCGGTGGAGGCGGGATAACAGGTGTCTGGTATTGGTTCGGGTTCGGTTCTGGAAGGAGATGTGGAGGAGAGGGAAGGGGGCCGGGGGTGGTTGCATATTTGATGTAAAGTGCCGCACCTGGAAACGCAAATTTGCCCCCAGAAAGTAGGGCAGGCGCAGCTGTGGTGGAGGTAATCTGATTCCAATCATGTTAATGTGGTTTCAGCGCTTTCCTGCGGCCGAAGTTGGGGAAACAGTATGAAGCGTCCTGCGTGGTGAGTCATAATCTGTCTGTTTTTACCTTAATGCACCTTCAGGCCGGTGCTTTTCCTGCTTCACGTGAACTCATCTCCATAATGCTACTGCTGCTGGAGGGGCCATCCGGGCCCCCCACACAGCAAAGAAAGCCTGCTTTAATCCCCGTTTGTCCCCCCACCCTGTGCCTCTGGACGCCGGCCCAGTCCTTTGAGCGGGTCCTGGTGGAGAACAAGCTGCACGGCCTGTCTCCGGCGCTGTCCGAGGCCATCCAGAGCATCTCCCGCTGGGAGCTGGTCCAGGCTGCGCTGCCCCACGTCCTGCACTGCACCTCCATCCTGCTGTCCAACAGGAACAAGCTGGGTGAGGCTCCGGTGATCCAACACAAAGACTTTTTTTTTTTTTGCTTATTTATTTTTTTTCTTCAGTATAGCAAGGATTGGTCCAACTTTTTCCTCCCTAATTAATCCAGTTAATCCAGTTTCTATTCATTCATTACAGATCAGTTTATGTAAAAACCCATTTGATTAAAGAGTTAATTTAGATGGTGGCTGTGGAGAGGAGAGATCTCCTGTAGCAGTCTGTATTACAACTAATTTGAAGAAGCCTCTGACTGACTCACTGTGTAGTTAGAGAATATGATTAACCACCTAATTCATTCAGTACAGCAGAATTTTAATTCAGATCCATTTTAAAATTCACAAAGTTCAGTTTGAGACAAGTTAACCAGTTACAAATACAGTAAACCTCTACCAAGTTTCGTGTTTTTCTGTAAATGTTACACTGTAAAATGCAGCTTGAGAAACTGAAATACAAAAACTAAACACTACTAGACAGGCTATTGGCTGGTGTCTACAAAGCAGCCAATCCAGGAGCAGCCTTTATTTACTGTGGCACTGATGGGCTGGAAACCAAAAGTAAGGAAGAGGGCTTCTATGGCAGCGCTAAGATGGTTTCCACTACGAATATTATGCATATTAATGTATATTTGGTGTTTGAACTTCAGAAATAGACGTGTTTCTAGAGGAGATCTCAAGCATTTGAAACCTAATTCTGATCCAGTAAAGAGTGAGACTGCAGATCCTTAGTTGTCAAATTATTTCAGTCCAAGTCAGTTCGGTATGTTTTTTGATTCAGTTTAAACTGATTATATACATCCTGGTTTGTTCCAGTTAATTTGCATAAGGTGAGTAATGAGTGATGCAGCTTCAGTCCAGTTACCTTCAGTAACAAAGTGTGGTTCAGCAGGACATTGCCCTGTTGGATGTTCGGGTCGGTTATCAGTTGAATGTTTAAAGATTGCTACGATAATCCATTCATTCATCTCCATTAATACAGGTTGCCTCAATTTGATTGATTTCCAGTTGGATTGGAGTCAGAGTTCGGTTCTGTACGTTCCAAACACGTCCTGTCATAGACTGATGAAGCCAAACAGCTAACCGCAATAACCGGCTAGCTCCATTTGTAGCTTCACAGCTAATGAAAATGCAGGAAAATGATCCCATGCTGCTTGTAAAGCAGTAAGACGGGGAACTGCATCCATCAAACCAAGTTCACTTGTTAACTGGTGTGTGTGCGCCCCCATGTTTAGTGCTGTCCTGGGTCGCTGCCGCCTACTGTCCTCTGGACGTTAGAGGTAAAGTTGTCCTTCCCTCCCGTCAGGCCACCAGGACAAGCTGGGCGTGGCAGAGACCAAGCTGCTGCACACGCTGCACTGGATGCTGCTGGACGCCGCACAGGAGTGCAACCAGGAGGCGTTGGGCAACCAGGGCTGGTCCAGGGGCGGCAGCAGCAGCAGCGCCTTCCTCCAGCCACTGGGGAACCAGGGCTCCTCCCCGGGGGCCCCTGGCTCGGGCTCGGGCTCGGGGCCGCAGCACGGCAGCTCCCTGCTGGAGGACGACGACAGCGCGCGGGCCAAGCTGTTCCACAAGAGCATGGCCACCGTGGAGCTGTTCGTGTTCCTGTTCGCGCCGCTCATCCACCGCATCAAGGTGCGTTCCGCTTCACGCCCAGCACCGGAACCGGGGCTTTCCGGAGTCTAACCTTTGTTTGTCCAGGAGTCAGACCTGACCTTCAGGCTGGCCAGCGGCCTGGTGATCTGGCAGCCCATGTGGGAGCACCGGCAGCCCGACATCCCGGCCTTCACCACCCTGATCAAACCGGTCCGGAATATTGTGACAGGTAAACACCAAGACCAGAGGGGGTCTGTTCTCATTTGTTCATGCAGGATCATAACGGGCTCTGTTCTGTCCCACCAGCTAAGAGGAACTCCCCAGTCAACAACCAGTGCAGCCCCCAGGGGTCTGCCAACCAGAGTCCCCTGGTGAGTCAGTGTTTAGCTGCTCTCTCGTCAGATTCAGCCTGACGTTTCGTCCCCTTCTGGTTCCTGCCTCTGGGATTCATCAACGCCACGTGTCGGCCCTCCTTCCTGTCTGTCTTATCTGTCCGTCTACAAACCCACAGGGCTTCCAGGTGGTCTGTGAAGCCAGCCAATCAGATTCCTCCTTCCCTGCAGCAGGTGAGCAGAGCTGTCGCCGTGCCAACTCGGTGGAGAAGGGAGGGACGTCCCAGCAGCCCCCGGCGGCCAAGGGGCCCTCCAAGAAAAAGTGAGCACCTTAACCTGAAGTCCAACAGGGTTTAATAACGATGAGCTGATGTTCATATTAACATCATATTTGATTAGTTATGATACGTTGTGGTACATTTTATACATCAAAATGTGAATATTTTTGTCATGTTTCTCCTTGTGGATCTCCTACTGCATTAGGATTTCTGTTTTTCTGTCATATTGATTCAGTGTGAACTATACACTCACACTCTGATCCACTCCCATAATATTCCTTGATTGAAAAAAAAACATTAAAAAATGTTCATGTTCAGAGTAGAAGGTTATTCTAATCAGGGTTTTATTTTGGTTTTTGACCTGACTTTTAGATCAGGGCCTGTTTATTTTAAATCCGGAACCTCCAACTGCTTCTCAAGAAAAGCAGGTGTTTCCATAGCAACCAGAGACTTTCCACCTCCTTCGGTAGACATGGCAGCCGTTTTCTAATTTTATATGATGAGGCCTGGAAACGTTACACCAGCAGAGTAATAGTTGGGGAACGCCACCATGTTGGCGGGGAGAGAAAAATGAGCCCTTCAGGCTTCCGTCAGATAAACTGCTCAGCTTATATTAATAGCTGTTCTGTCTCATCAGGCAGACGCAGAGGCTCTTCTCTCACTGTTCTCACTTTAACCCACATAACCAGGGTAATTATGCTCAAGTAATGTCTGACGCTGGCATCAAAGCTGGGGAGAATCTCCATCAATGAGGAAATATTCCAAAATTGTTTATTTTTATTTATTTATTTTTTTGTATTCCATGAGGGTGTTTTTGTTTTTCCAAGTCTGTCACATCAGGTTGGATTCATTCATTTGATTCAGAACCGTGACAATCCTACAAATCCAGGTCTTGTTTATGGGCTGTGAGGGTCCTGATGTGTCCGTCCTGCAGGACTCAGGTGGGATCAGAGGCTCCGTCTCTGTTTCCTCATCAATCAGACTCCCGTTTTTATCCCTCCTCCTCCTCCTCCACTCTGCGGCCGTTTCCGGCGTGGGCCGATCCTCGCCGTTCGCTCCCGTCCTGTCCCGTCCCCGCGGCGCCATCCGCACCTCTCCGCTGCTGATGCGGAGGCAGTTTCCATGGCGACCCCGGCTGCTGCATCTTCCCCCTTGTGCCAGGGACTGTCGTCACCGGGTCTCCGTGGCAACCTGACAACAGCAGAGGAGGGAAGGAGGAGGCGTCGTCCGCTGCTGCTCTCCGCAGATTATCCTGGCCCTCCTTCTGTCCCTCGCTTCCCTTCTTCTGGTTCCCAATATGTTTCTCTGCAGCGAGCGCTGACCTTCATCCAGCTTATTTATAGTGGACTCACGTAGGCCAAGGCTCCGTCTCCCCCCCACCCCCCGTCCCCCTGCTGCTGCCCAGAGGATGCTGAAGGCGGGCTTTGCCCTTGTTCTCCGTCCTCCTCTGATGGATTATTAATGAGGCATTGTGGCAGGAGGAGTGGACAGTTTTGTTATTATCCCCGTTGACTGACCAGATTTCTAGATTAAAGCAGTGAGAGTTGAAGTGAGACGGAGCAGCAGAACGTGAGTCTGGACAGCAGGAGCTGAGCCGCGTCATGCTTCGTCCCGTTAACTCCATCTCCAAATGGAACTCTTGTCTCCCAAAATAATCCCGGCCATGCAGGCCAGTGATGTGTGCTGTGATTTCTCAGAGCTGTCAGCTTCCCCTCGTTCTCGTTTTAACCAGATTCACCCCATCAACTGGCTGTGATCAGTGCAACGTGCTTATAATGGCAGGTGTGGTCCCATAATACCAGATTGTAAAGAAAATAGAAATAATCACCATCCATCTGTTCTTCATATCTGTTCAGAGGAATGTCCACCAGGTAATCACTAAATAACTAAATATTTAGTGAGGTGAAAAGAAAAAAAACATCCAAAATTGCTGGTTTCTGTCAAAATTCAGTTATATACATGGAGAAATGCCCGTATGCAAAGACATTAAAAATCAAGTAGCAAGTTTGTGTGTTAACACAAAGCCAACCAGGACAGATGATGGGAACAAGCTTCAAGAACATTTTATTACATGAAGTTAGAAAATTGGGAGTAGATACAAAACTACCTCATTTATAGCATCATTCCCACCAGCCGAGTTCAGCTCGTTTTAATCCAACTCCGGTCCATTTATCTTGAAAGTCCGGTTCGGTTGGTGAAGTGTGAACGCGGAATCGAACTCTAAAGTGAACTCTGGTCCTAAAAACCTCAGTCTCGGTTTGGTTGAAATTAACTCCAGTACATTTTGAATGCATATGAGAACACCAAGCGGACCAGAGACTGCTCCAAAAGCAGGAAGTGGATTGCAGCGCATTGTATTTTGGGTAAATACAACCGAAAAAAACGAGCTAGCCTAGCGCTAGTGGGAGAAAAGGTTTGTGGTCTTTAGCCAAAGACAGAAGAGAAATCCTCCACTACTAAAATCTGATTCCACTCCATTTTTCTTTCCATTTTGTGAAGAATGAAGTGTCACTCAGTGTCTTCTTCAGAGGGTTTTGTGTTGTTTCCTTCGGTGGTTCTTGGTGCAGCGCCCGCACAGGCAAGAAGGGGGCGTTCAATGTGTTTGGTTGGTTTGACTCAAAGCAGAGAGAAAAATAAAACCCTCAGTAGCTGGAAATGGAACAAATGTTTCAGTTTTGATCCTAATTGAACCGAGTCTACCAGAATATCAGGGGGGAAACCAGCGATGATGTAACCGTGGTGATTTAGGAGCAAAATGGTCTTTGATGTCATTGCTTTCTTTATGACTCTGCAGCCAGACTGGAGGCTTTGAGGTCCTTTTCGCTTCTCTAATGACTCAGCTGGTCTCAGACATTGATGATGATATTGATCTGACCGAGCCTGTGGTTGCATCAACTGTTAAGTCTCTGTTCCTCCAGGACGTCAGCTCCTGCCGGTCTGCCGGCGTCTCTGGCGCACCGCGCCCGGTACGCCACCTACTTTGACGTGGCGGTGCTGCGCTGCCTGCTGCAGCCCCACTGGACGGAGGAGGGCGTGCACTGGGCCCTGATGTACTACCTGCAGCGCCTGAGGCAGATCATGGAGGAGAGACCGGAACGGAACCCGGAACCCCTGGTCACCCCGCTGCCCCGCCCTCGCAGCAGCTCCATGGTGGCTGCCACGCCCTCGCTGGTCAACACCCACAAGACCCAGGTAGCAACGGCAGCCAATTACCATCGTCAGATTTAACAACAACTTGATTGATTGAGGCTTTGTTTTGCTGTACAGGATATGAGTCTGAAGTGCAACGAAGAGGGCAAATCTCTGAGCACCGAGACTTTTGCCAAGGTTTCCCTCACCAACCTGCGCCGACAGGCCGTCCCAGACCTGTCCTCTGACCTGGGCATGAACATCTTCAAGAAGGTCAGCGCCCCAGTTTGACCCTACAGCAGGGTTCTGTAGTCTTTAGCAGCACCACTAAAGACTTCTGGTTGTGCTGCAGTTCAAGAACCGGCGGGAGGACCGGGAGAGGAAAGGCTCTATTCCCTTCCATCACGCCGGGAAGAAGCGGCAGCGGCGCATGGGCGTCCCCTTCCTGCTGCACGACGACCACCTGGACGTCTCGCCCACTCGCAGCACCTTCTCCTTCGGAAGCTTCTCGGGCCTGGGTGACGAGCGGCGGGGTCTGGACCGCGGCGGCTGGCAGGCCACCATCATGGGTATGTCATGACGCTGCTGACCTCCAGTCACATTCTCCTCCAGTGTTTCTGTTCGGGGTAACTGACTTGTTCAAGTCTTAGTTCTTACACTTGAAAACCTTAAATAAGACGAAACGTTTAACACTCCAGTTACTTCAGTAACCTAAAATAAAAGCTCAAAGGAAAGGAGATGAAATGATTTGAACCAGAAGGTTTTCAAAATTGCTGGCTTGTGTATTTTGAAAGGAAATTGTAATAGTAGAGGAGGGTGATGTAGTGCTTGTTTGTGAGCTGCAGTTACACAGATTGAGATTTTCCAGCTCATCTAGCCTCCAGCAGCATCTGCTGTTCAGGTTTTTCTTCAAAAACAGCATGTGAATCCCCTCGTGTTTCCATTCCTTTCCAGGTAAATTCACACGCAGAGGCAGCACGGACACAGCTGCCGATGCCGACAGCCTGAGCGCCAAGCACTCCCACTCCCACCACTCCCTGCTCAGAGACATGCCCGACCACTCCAACAGCCACAGCGACAACACGGTGAAGGAAGGTGAGCCGGAATAACGGCGCTAAACAGGGAGGAGCTACTGGCGGAAACCGTTAACATGTCAAGGTTTATTAAGAAACAGAGTCCAGGAGTCGTGTTGTTTCACCGTTAATTAGATCCGTTAGAAGATGGCGGATGTTTCTGTCTCTGCCGGGTTACGTAACGCAGTTATTATTGAGACAAACACACACAGATAACAGGCCTGGTTTTAGACGCAGAGCGACACTCAGAACCTGGTCTGAAGCAGAAAACAACTTCACTGATCACTTATTTTTGTTGTTTTTGTTTCTATACCATGAGAATCTATGGAAACCATTAGATGTTTATTTATAGAAGTTATAAATAAATAACAGGAAAATTAATAAATAAAATATTTTTCTCAATCTCTTTTTTTTAATCATCATAACCATGTAACTCATCAAGCGATAATAAATGCTGACAAGAAAAACGACCATATTCTTTTCAACATATCAGGCACCTTGATGCAACCTGAAATTTGTTAAACATTGTTAATTTACCACCAAGATTATTTATTTTTTGTGAGATTTGATGACTTTGATTTAAAAGGAAAATAAAAATAAGTAAAGAGGTTTGTAGCTCTCAAAAATAGGGCATAAATATCAATAATAATTCCAGTAACTGCCTCTAACTGGCCAGAATTTGAAGTTCAAGTTACTCACAGTTTTTTGTCGGCCAAAAAAGTTTAATGGACTGATTAGAAGTTTCTTCCTATTGCCTTTAACTTTTAATTTTCAGCTTGTGAAATTGTTTTTCTTTTAATAAAAAAAAACAAACAAATTGGTAGAGGTGTTTATAAAAATAATAGAAGTTATAAATAAATAACGGGAATAGTAAGTAGAGCAGAAGGTACTGATCACTTATTACCGTTGATTTGTTAATTTGGGCTTTTTTCTTCAGTTTTTATAAAAACTGATGGTTGCTTACGTGTCATATATAATGTTTTGGTAATTATTAAAAATGGAAGAGAAAGGGGGAAAATTCAGTCGAAGAAAAACCTTTTTGGGGATGTCATGCTGTATGAATTGGTGGATTTGCATTAAAACACTGAACTGTTTTTGTGAAGTGCGATCTCAGATCTCCACCATCACCATGGCGGCGTTCAACACCACGGTGGCCTCCTTCAACGTGGGCTACGCCGACTTCTTCACCGAGCACATGAAGAAGCTGTGCAACCCGTCCGCTGCGCCCGAAATCCCCGTGGAGCCGCTGGCCTGCAGCAACCTGCCCCGCAGCCTCACTGACTCCTGCATCAACTACTCCTGTCTGGAGGAGGGCGAGAACATTGAGGGCACCAACAACTTCGTGCTGAAGAACGGCATGCTGGACCTAACGGTGGGGAACTAGCCGGACCCTGAACGCATCTCCTGACGGCACCTTCCAGCGGCATAATGCACTTTCCCTTTTCCCGCACCAGGCCGTGCTGCGGGCGCTCTACGCCGTCCTCGCCCATGACATCAGCTCCAGGATCTGCGACGTGTCCCTCAACATCATCGACTGCCTGCTGCAGCTGGGCATCGTCCCCGGCATGGGCAAGAAGCTGTCCAAGCCGGACAACAAGGAGAACCAGGAGACCCGGGCCAAAGACCCGGCCGGCCAGAGCCTGGCAGCTGGCGCCCAGGGTGGCGGCCCGCTTCCAGGAGCCGGTGGGGGTGGAGACGGAGGTGGAGGAGGGGGGAGCGGCGGAGGCAGTGGGCAGGGGAGCAAGGATGACGTCAAGAATAACAAAGAGAATGACAAAAAAGTGAGTTCAGAGATTATTCTGTAGATTTTAATCTCGAACACTTCCAAAGGATTATAAGCCTGGCAGGCCACCAGGCTTTACTTGCCAGGCTAAGCAGGGTTTTACTTATTTTATTTTATTTTATTTTTTTTATGTTTCCTTTTTTTAGGACTTCGTGGTTGGTGTTTAGGTATTGTCAGTAATGTCTTCCAATAACGTATAATTACACAGCAAAAACACAAAATCTTGTCAAGTGTTTTTTGTCCAGTTTCTAATGCAGATATCTTAGTTTGCTTCATATAAGAAAAACAAACTTACAAGTAGCTTTTTAGCAAGATATAATTCCTTAATATTAATGAAATATTGATTGTAAAGTTCTAGTTCTATTGGCAGATAAATTTATTTATAATGACATTTTTTTCCATGTTATAAGTGAAATAATCTGCCAATGTAACAAGAACTTTTTCATCAATATTAGGAAATTATTGACTTAAAACAAGCTCCAATGTCTTGCAGAAAAGCTACTTGTAAGTTAGTTCTGTCTTATTTCAAGTGTATTAAGATATTTGCACTAGAAACTGGACAAACATATTTGGTAAGATTTTGTGTTTTTGCAGTGTACCTGGTGAAATTTTCACTGTTCGAGTCTACTTTGAAAGTTTCACCTCAAAAACACGGTGGGCTGTTGGATGACTGACTTAGCACCGCTACCGACGGGCAAAGCAAGTTTTCTGGGAGAAAACCTGACTTTGTTTTCTTCATCAGGAGGAAGAGGGTTCTGGTTTCAGCACCCACCGCCTGGCTCTCACTATGCTGATCAAGATAGTCAAGTCTCTGGGCTGCGCTTACGGCTGCGGGGAGGGCCACCGAGGACTGTCAGGAGACCGCCTCAGGATGCAGGTTGGACACTTGAACTCAGCTGATTATTTCCCTATGAACATGGAAAACACTTCATTCTTGATATTCCCACAGTTCTTTATGATTGTATATTTTATCTTTCATTGCAGGCCCAGAACTGCCTGACTAATCTGTATAAGCTGGACAAAGTGCAGTTTCGCCAAACAATGCGCGAGTATGTCAACAAAGACTCCCTCAATAACATTGTGGACTTCCTGCACGCACTGCTGGGCTTCTGCATGGAGCCCATTACTGACAGTAAGTATGTGGAGTATCTGAGTGGGATGCAAGCCCTCAAAACGTTTGCATCAGCCTTGATTCCAGATGCAGAAACTGGATAAAATTGAGCAGCACAAATATTAGTGTGACATTATTTTTCTACCATTCGTTTAACGGAGAACACATATGCAGGATTTGGTGCAAAAAGTCAGGAATGAAAACATGCTCACATGTTAACATGCTACAGTTTAGCAGGCATGTTAGCATGCTTACCATCAAGTTTAGTTTGCTAACTTCTTAGCACCCAATAACTGCAAAAATACTATGCATTCCCATTCACATTCAGCTTTTCAAGAGCTAATTATTTAAAAAAATATACCTGGTGTTCTAGCAAGTTATAAAAGCATGCAGATATATTTTTGCAACAAATATATTCATTTGTTGCATAAAATTGCTCATCACATTAAGACAAATATGCTAATGCTAGATCTTAGGCTAACATTAGCTTTTGAGTGGAAAGAAGATGTGGAAAAAATAAAGCTAAGGAATAAAAAATGCTCACAAATGACTTTTTAAAGTGAGACTGACTTCTTAAAGTAAGGTTTGGAACAAAAAACATGTTATTAAAATATGGTGGTAAGCATACAGCCTGGCTGGGGCCTGTTTATTTTTATGTTTTTGGTCAAGTTTAACATAATAAACATTTTTATAACTTGATTTCATTTTATTACAAATTTTAGCCATAGACAAATCTGGATAAGGCTTTATGCACGTACGTTTACAGAAGGCAGGCTTTAATTAAACTACTACAGAAAATGGATTTTAAAAATACACTAAAGTAAGATATATGCTGAAAGTTTTTTTTAATGTGTAAGAGAAAAAGACCCCAGAATAATATTGTAGAAATGCTAATGTTAGCATAAACCCAAAGTGTGTAAAATTTAAAATAATCCTCGCTACATGAAAAGTTAGAAAAAAATATTCCAAACTTAGACATTAGAAATATTTACAACACAACATAAAATGGCACATTAGGGAGTGTGATATTAAGCTGAGCTTAAGGGTTTCTGAAAATAAATAAATAAATAAATACAATGCTGCATTAGCAAACGGCAACAGTGTGTAAAGCTTGGGACCATTAGCTTGGCTAACAGCTAAACCATCATTAAAAATAATCATAGCTTAAACAAGGACTTCTTTAAAATGTAACAATTTTATCAGATACTACTCTGATACATAAAATTGCTAATAATATTAAGGTTTGTAAAGTTTGAAACAAGATTTATCTCAAGGTATTTAAATGTTTAAGGTATATAAAGAGCAGACAAAAGCATAGACATTGTAAACACTAAGATAAGCCTTTCCTGAAGATTTAGAAAAAAGAAGACCACTCTCCTTTGCCAGATTTTTTGTATTATGCCAAAGTAGCATGTTAGCTAAACTGGTCTCAGATTTCAGTTTCTGGAAGACAGATTACTCTAGAAGTAATATAACAGTGATTAAATTAGTATTTGTCCCTTTAGAAGGGCCTCAATAACAGCTAGCATACTAGGAGTGAACAAAGCTAAATGTTTGACCTTGCTGTCCCACCCTGCACTTTGCATTCCAGCCCTACCTGTGTCTGTGTGTATCTGTCTTCCCCCTCTCCTCCATCCACTTGTCTTTGCTTGTCATGTTTTTGATGTTTTCCTCCTGCTTACTTTTTCTTCATCCACTTCAACTAGCCGAATCCTGACTTCCTTACTCACTCATCCATTCTGTACACTTGCCAATTGGAAGCTTCTCCCATTGCATTGCTGTTCTAACAGTGGCTATGAGACACATTGAACATGCCAGTTTTCCAGTTTTGCGCTGAAATTTTCAAGTATTTTGTACATGGTACCGTCATTTAGTACAAAATACTCCGCAGTTGGCAAGTTGCAGAAGCAATGAGTGTTTGATTGATGGAAAGTGACCAGGGCACCTTGTTCGGTTTTTTTGTTGTTGTGTGTTTTATTTTTGACTTGTGTGCATCTTGGGGTCGCCTCCTGGTGGAGGTGGGGTGCCATGTCCTTTCTGAGACCACCTTACATGTCTGTGCCGGCCTGATGTCAATCAACTTGTGCCCCGCCTCTTTTCTCTTGCAGAGTACGGCAGTGCAGGTGAGAGGTCCAGGAGGGCGAAAAAAAGAAACATCGGTAGATACACACGATTAATGATTAACAACAGTCAATAACATAAGCAATACGATGATTTTACTCACCCAATCAGACCCTTCCCTAGACACCGCTTTCATCGCTGCACCCCTCACTCTGTCCGAAAGTGACAAACTCGCCTGCAACTCCTAAACTTACACCTGTGTGTGTTGAATCTGGCTTTTTTTTTGCAGTTTCATCTAACTGGACCCAGACAATAAGCCCCCTACTCTGTTTAAAGCAGGCCTTAGTCACTTGCATGTATCCCCTACCCAGAATCCTTTTGATTTTGCTTCTCCCCCATATGCTTTATGAACCCCTTTCCTTTGCCCCTGCCTCCTTTCTGTTGTATGGGCTCACAACTCCAGCTGGTCAGTATTGTCCCCCTCCCACTCCCATCCCGCCGACTGAACCGGCTCCTGTATCATCCCCGGTCTCTCCTGCCTTCCTGCTGCTTCCAGACAAGGCGGGCTTCGGCAACAACTTCGCCACGGGGGACAACAAGTCGCTGGCGCAGAACATGGAGGCAGTGGTGGTGGGCTGCATGTTCAAGTCCCTCATCACCCGCTGTGCCTCGACCACACACGAGCTGCACAGCCCAGAAAACCTGGTGAGTGGGACGGGAAGTCCATCACTACTGGTTTTATCACGAATGAACAGAAAGATCCTGACTTACTGCTTTACTCGGTGATCACAGTGTATAATCGGATCTTATTTTCCATAAACAGACCACTTAGTACCGACCGAAACAATCAAGGTACGAACCACTGCTTTGCTTTTATGTATCGCCTTATCAAAAGACCAATGTCAAATTTAATTTTAAGTTTAATTTTTAGCTAAATTTGTTATTTGTTGGTATAGCAGAATATTTGACGTTAAATTATTTATTTAAATTATTTGACTAATTATTCTTCCAAGATAAATACTCCAACACAAAGCACTTCAACAGAAAACATAGAAACATGATTGTTTTTTGTTGTTACTTCATCCACCTGCTGTATTGGTTTCCCCACCAAGTAGCACTAAAGTCTTACATTACAGAAAATATGAAAGATGTGTTTAAAACTAGAAACTGTTAACAATGCTGCACACTTGAACTCATTTTTTATTATTTTGAAAAGTGGAAAATTCTGTTAAATTGATTTGTATTCATTGTGGTATTAACTGGACAAGCTAGCTTTAGCTCCTATGTATACAGTACCAGGTATTGCACCAAGTTAGCTTCAGCTTCGGTAAGTAACACAGGTACCTAGCTTATAGCAGCTATTCTTCCCCCACTTTGTCTGGAGGAATGAAACAAAATGTAAATAGTTTCATCAGAGTTAAAAATATCAGCTGAAGGTTATCATTTTCATTGTAGCCTGCTGTTCCAAATAGAAGAAATAGTCTTCAATACTACACTACATTTAGCTAGTCTTTGTAACATGCTAACATTAACTAAGAGGCAAACAGTACCACATTAGCTAAAATGGGCTCATTAGCACATTGGCCACCATTTGTTTAGATGTTTTTAGCATATTGGCTTGCAACACCATATTAACAAATGAGTGAACATATTAGCTAATATTCTACAATTAGCTTACATGAACATTTAAACCAGCATTAGTCATTTAAAATGGAATAAATAAAAAAGATGCTATCCAAGATTTAGAGCTCCATTTTTATTAGCTTACATTTAGCACTGTTGTTGCTAAACAACATACGCCCAGGCGTATGAATAAATCTAAAGGTTAGCCTTCCAATCTTTGCCGTTATGATAGGCCAGGTCCTTCCAAAGATTAATTAATTTAGACCCACCCATCTTCTATAATATTAGTTCAATATCACATTATTTTCTTTAAGGTAGGGGTATATTAGCTTATAAAACAATATTTCGACTAAAAGGCTCCTGTTAGTTCATTTGTTAGTGTAAATGCATCAAAAATAAAAATAATACAGCTAGCGTATGAAGCTTTACTGTTTCATTTGACTGATGCCACATCTATGCTTCTTTATGGAAGCATGGATTCCACAAATAACAATGTTATTTATGGTTCATAAATAGTAATACAACGATGACTAGTTTATGTTAAGGAAGGCTTTAGTCTGAACCGTAATAAAAAGGTGCCACAGGCTGAAACGGGTATTTTGATAAAGTCCAGAGAGGATAGCTGCAAAGAATTCATCCTGATCTGTATGGATGTGAGTAAACAACAAATATCTGCCTGAATGTAGCTCCATTCTCCAAAATGTTTTCTCATTCGCACTTCGATCTTACTCTTGCTTTGCCTTTGCAGGGTCTGTACTGCGATATCCGCCAGCTGGTTCAGTTTATAAAAGAGGCCCATGGAAACGTGTTCCGCAGGGTGGCGCTGAGCGCGCTCCTGGACAGCGCTGAGAAGGTGACTGCCACCAAGAAACCCGACGAGAAGGATGACGGCAAACAGTACGGACCAAGAAGGTAGTGGCCAATCACTGGCTGGAGTCATTCTGAGAGACATCGTGTTTTCTCTAATCAATGCCGAACCACTCTCTTGCCTGTAAATGTAAACAACCTCTGTGTATCCAATCACAGTGACTGTTTCTCATCACTGCTTGGTTATTTTTCCTCATGTCTTGTCACCATCTTGTCTGAGTGAATGATTTGATGCTATCATTCTCAAAATAATGTGGCTAAACACTTGAGAAAGTCCTCTTTGTTTGCCACATTATTTGACTACACCAGCAGTGTCACATAAATATTATGAGTAATATAGTGGTAACAATATTTAGTCCAGTTACAGCAGATAATTCTGGCAAAGCTTAATAGCCGGTTACGTGAAGTGGCTAAAACACAAGGGAAATTTGTTGTTTAGCTCTGGCCCTGAGCTTTTTCCAGAATTTGTTGGCCCCTGTTTGATGACAAAAGTCTCATGTCAAAAAGAAGAGATGGAAAAAACAAGTTATTGTTGGATTTAAAACAAAAAAGTCCAATCAAGGACTGGGTTTGCAAATTAGTTTTGAGCTAGAAAACCATTATTCAAAACAATGGTTGCATTATTTTCTCAGGTAACATTGTCTCATAAGTACAATAAACTCAACTTAAAAAGACAAGAAAAATGATGTAATGTCCCCTGTTTACCTGTAGGGGTATTGTAGGATAAACAAGTCCAAGATGTAAGCCAACATTATACCTCCAAGGTGAGGCGTTCATGATCATCCTAATCTTAAGATTCTTAAGTATGTGATCCACATCTCATGGCCAAAAGAACGAAAGCATTGCCTTCTTTGCTCAACATTTTGGACACCATGACAGACCCAACGCTGTCTATCCATCTCTGGCTGACCCAGAGGGGACAGTCCACCTCCCTCTGATGGTCTCAACCTTGAAGGGGCTTCCTCTCATGGTTCCCACTTGGCTGCAAACTTTCCGTCTGCTCCTGGAAGGCTTTGGCCAGAAGACGCTAACATAATCACATCATCTTTGTAGAGCAAAAAAGTTTGGAAACCAAACATTCTTCTTTCCATGAATATGCTTTTAGATCATGAGAGGGACTAGAAACCAGGGACAGCCTTTGACAAGCAGTCATCAACAGATGGGAAATATGGCACAATTTTTGATATGATAAAAAGACTAGACAGGTGAAAAGATTTCAAAATGTTAAACGCTCTAGGATTGTCTTGTTCAACATGTGTCAACAATCTAATGTATTCTACTGAGGAATATGGCAACAGAAGAAGAAATGCCTCTTTCCAGGGCTGGAAAACCTAACCGAACGTCATGGAAGAATGTGCTGTGGTTTCTTGAAACCATGGTTGAACTTTTGGGAGAAGCAACAACAATGAACCCCTTTGAATTTAATGTCCTATCCAAAGAGAAATCTGGCGGTGGTACAATCATGGTTTGACTTGTCCCCAGCTGCTGCAGCAGAAACCTGACTTTACGTAAAGACCTACCAAACTGTTGGCATCTGAACCGTTATGAGGCCTTACCCGAACAGGTCAGCTCCATTCTGCGGTTACTTGTCCTGACCTGCTCCTCGCTGCATCAAATGAACTCATTTGGCGCCTTACTCAAGTGGGCTGTGTTGGTATGTGTGTGTGTGCGTGCAGGTCTGAGGTGGGTGTGTCCGGGGAGAAGGGTCAGGTGTCCAGTGCTGCAGATGAGTGTCGCAGCTGCATCTCCAGTAGACCCCCCCAGACCCCCGAACAGTGAGTGTCCAGATCACAGCATCTCCATGAAACATCATCTCTGTTGATCCCAGCTACCATTCCAAACTGTCTGTGCTCCCCTTTGTGTGATCTCACGTTGTTGCCATTTTGGTGCGTAGGTATTCACACCCTCCCCTTACTGCCTTTCCTCTTTGTGCCCCTAGCGATGAACAGATCCCGGGTGCTCTGCTTGGCAGGAAGGACTTCTGGAGGAAGATGTTTAAGTCGCAGAGTGCCGCCAGTGACACCAGCAGCCAGTCGGAGCAGGACACCTCGGAGTGTACCACCGCACACTCCGGCACCACCACCGACCGACGCTCCCGATCCAGATCCCGACGCATCTCGCTCCGCAAGAAACTCAAACTACCGATTGGTGAGTCTAATCAACCTACAACCATCTCTAAACAGCTCAGTTTTATCTTGTAGCTAATGACCAAGTCTTCTTCGTTTCCATGACCATATCTCAATCTGATATATGTGCTTTGTGTCCAACGTTCGTTCATCCTGAGAGGTTGGGTCACTTCATCTCTTCAATCTGCTTTGTGTCTCTCTGTGTGCCTCAGTATGCCGTAGGACCACCTGCCTCCCCATCACTCGCTCTGTCCTACGTATGTGGACGCGGATCCATCCTCATGCAATGTTTTCACCTTCTCTTTGTCCCGTTTGTCTGTCTTCGTCTGTGTCCCATGTGTGCACGCTGCTCCAGACCGGGAGTTCATTTTTGTCAACTTTGTCTTACGCAATGGGCTTCAGTGCGGAACACCACTGATAATTAGCAAAAATTCCCTCTTCAAAAGACCTTATTTAAGTAAATTCATGTTTCCAGTTCAAACTCTCTGTGTAAATCCTGTTTGTTGGATCCTGCATGCTAATGTGCATTAAGCTGAAAGTATTTCATAAAGGTTGTTTGAGTTGCATTATTGTCCTGATTGGTCCAGGAAACTGGCTGAAGCGCTCCTCCCTGTCTGGGCTGACCGATGGCGTGGAGGACCTGCTGGACATCAGCTCAGTGGACCGGCTTTCCTTCATCCGTCAGAGTTCAAAGGTCAGCCTCCCGGAGGAGCCCCTAGCTGTAGCCAGAAGCACACGTCGTAACATGTTTCACTTTTCAGGTGAAGTTCACGAGCGCGGTGAAGCTGTCTGAAGGGGGCGCTGCGGGGCCGGAGTACGGCAGGGACGAGGAGGAGAATTTCTTCAAGCGGCTCGGTAAATGGAGGTCTGGCAGGAGGAATCCATCCAAGCTTCACCACACAGAAGAGAAAGATGGTAGACCTCCCCTACCCTGGGGTGTCCCACGCTCCATCCTGCTTTTGTCTTTGCGCGCTCTCTCTGTCCTGTCTCAGTGGTGTCCTGTCTCGTCCTGTCTTTGGCCATCTGTTGTCCTGTGTCTCCTGGACAGCTGCTGAACTGAACCTTCTCAGCCCATCAATGTTTGGATCATGTTTCTAAGACGTTTTGCTACAAAAAGTTTCCAGAAGGTTGTGAACAACAAAACAACAATAATGGGGGCATAAGAGATTAACTAACCTGCATTGGCTCCATTTAAAATAGTTTGCAATTCATTAGTTGTATGTTAATAGTTTGAGTCTGGCTCATTGGGCTGGAAATGGGCCCCATATGGGATTAGTTGTGGGTCCCCAGATGGCCTTCCTTGTATGAGTTTAAAGAAGAATGGAAGCTGGCCACAGCTGGGAACAAAACACAACCTGCCTGAGTCCAGTAATTAGTTGCATATGAAAGGGGGCCCATCTGGGAAAGAGAGACAACATCCATTAAGTAAAGACACCTGGATGTAGATAGATATGGCAGTGAGCGACTGGGCTACAGGTGAAGCCAAGATGGCTTGGAAAGGGTCTAAAATCATTGGCCCCATTTGGGGTTTACTGCGTACCGTATTGGTCCCAAGGTAATTCCTTAAATAGTTTCCCATCCAGGAAGTTTCCACAAAGTTTTGTTTGGGTTTAATACCTGGTATATATCATACAAAATACTGGTTATTAGTTGTAATTATTTCTAAATGTTACCCATTTAGTTTTGAAGTAAAATTATGTAATTCAGGATTTTTTTTTTCTAAATGTCTAACAATTATTGAGTGCATTAAGTGTTTTTGACTTTTTGAAACTTTTTGTGCAAAACCACAACGCTCAGGCGTGACTCCTTCCACAATAAGTCGCCCTTTAAATCCCAAGATGACCCAGAGCCTGAGTGCAATTTGTCCAAAGTGCCTTGTGTTGTTTCCTCCTGGTGAACCTGGACGTTGTCTCTAATAAATCATCTGTTGGAGAGCATCTCCCTGCTGCCGAGCATCTCCACGCCAGCTCTAGCATGACGCTGTCGGTGCTCCCTCTGTCTCTTCTGTGGTGACGTTGTGGTGGTATTTTCCAGCTGCTAGCTAAACGATAGTATCGTCTGCATACAGCTTTATCTCTGTGGGGCTGCGCTCACACTTGATCTGCCGTTGAAGGTATTTTCTTTGCATCATTTGGCAGCAAGTTGAAGCAGAAAAGGAAACGGAGTTCACGTGTTGGCTCAGCCCGTGGCTGTTTTCTCTCGCTCATGTTTTCATTCGTGTTCAATGTGCTGGAAGGCCACGTTACTTCATATAAAGTGATACCCTTGATGCAGTTTTCCTGTGAAACGCGACCTGCTGTTCCAGCACCTTCCATCTGCGCCCCGTTCTCCAGGACTTCATGGTTTCCAGGAGCGCTTAGCGGCCAGTCAGGAGGCCATGAAGAACAAGAATGTGGTCAACCTGGGCGCCATCCGGCAGGGGATGAAGCGCTTCCAGTTCCTCCTCAACTGCTGTGAGCCGGGAACCATTCCTGATGCCTCCATCCTTGCTGCTGCTCTAGACTTGGTACAAGCTTCTCTGAAAATAGTCAAAATTAAGACTGTTGGACACCTAACATTGTCTTTTTTTTTTTTGTCAAAAGAGGTTATATCCATTGAAAGCCAGCTTCTGATTAGAATACTGAGCAGCCGCCAATGGAAAATGAGGAGAGTACTAGCTAGTGTTAGCTTTGGAGAGGCTAGTGTCCCTCATACAATATCTGTCATACATTAGATAATCCAATGTGACATCAAGCATAAACTTACTGTATGCTGAAACTGGCTTTTGATTAACACTTCCGATTCAGCAGATGGCTAAAGGGCGATTCCACCTAATTTTTCCACTACCTTCAGGATCTTTAATTTGCTTTAATTTAAAATCTTTAATGTGACTGCTCAAACATTTACAAGAATATTTTACATTGAAAGCAGATTAGTTAAAACCTAGTTTGTGACTAGTAAAATCTCTATTTGTTTTATTGAACTTTCATGGATCCATTTAACAGGTATAACAATCCAAGATATCAAATTTGGTGTTTATTAACTTTGATGTGAATATTTTATTAGCCAGACATTATGCACATAAATGTTGCTTCTTTAAAATGAGCCCAGATGTTATATATTTGAAGAATGAGTTCAATTTGTTTTATAAGTCTTTATTTTTTGTGAAATCAAAAATGTACTTAAGTAGACCTTTTTGGAAACATATATATATAATTTATTACCATGGATACTATATTGTATAATATGCTCTGCTATTTTAACAGTTTGAACCTATAATTCTTTATGGTACATATTTTGTAGTTGATTGGTCAAAACATGTTTACATTAATAAAAATAAATGGATAGAATGGCCATATGGCCATCAGAAACCAACTTCATCTCCTATCCATCATGTTTCTGCTTGGAGAAACAGTAAACTGTCAAAAGTACACTCAATGCATCTAATGTATGATGACTATTGTATGACAACCATGTTCCTTGATAAAGTTTCCTTTAAAGAAGAACGTAGGAGTCGCAGGTAACAAAATTCCTGTGTCCAAGAAAATGACAAGGAGATAAGAGAAGCGTGCAAGAAAACTTGGTAAATTAAAATAGCAAAACCAGAACAAAGAACTGATAAGGACAAAGTGAGACCCTGTACACAGTCAGAGTTCAAAACCAGTCTAGGCATGCTAGCTTATCCTAAGCTAACGTTAATTAATAGCCTCCTTCTCATTTGCCAGCAGAGGCTGCTCAGTTCCTGATGCTGGCCTATCATTAATCAGATTAGTAGCACCAAAATTAAGACTACTTAATTAAAAATTTAAAAAATAAAACCAAGCCAGACCAGTTCTGTTTAATCACTTTTTAACGTTTCTCTGCTGTTAGGAGGCTCCAGTTGTGGCTCGCGCTTCCCTGTTCCTGGAGTGCGCCAGGTTCGTCCACCGCTGCAACCGTGGCAACTGGCCAGAGTGGATGAAGGGCCACCATGTCAACATCACCAAGAAGGGCCTGTCCAGGGGCCGTTCGCCAATAGTGGGCAACAAGAGAAACCAGAAGCTGCAGTGGAACGCTGCCAAGCATTTCTGCCAGTGGGGAGATGTGAGTCAAACAGGATCAAACCGAGCTGCTGGTCCGTCTGCCTCTACTAACTGTGTCTGTCTGCGCAGGCCATCGGCACCAGGCTGAGTGAGCTCTGTCACTCAGACAGCGAGAGCCCCGCCAACATCCTGGGCTACATCTACGACGAAGAGACCAAACGCAGGATGAGGAAGGAAGATGAGGAAGAGGACTACTTAGAGGACAGTGAGTCACATCCAGACTGCCTTAAGGAAACATCCAGAGCTACAGGGAGATGCTTTAGATCAGAGCGTGTTGATTTGTTTGAATGGCCTAGTTAAAGTCCAGACCTAAATCCAGCTGAGAATTTGTAGAAAAGTTTGGAAGTTGATGTTCACAGATACCAGCCTGGAGCTTTTCTACAAAGAGTTTGCAAAGCTGGTGAAGAATGTTAGCTGTTGCTGCAAAGCCTCGACTCAGGAGGGCTAAATGCAAACACACAGCACACTTTTCAGATTTTTGATTTGCATAGTATGCTTAAAATGTATCGTTTTCAGTACAATACTACTCTGTGTAACATCCCATTAAACATCATTGTGACTTACTGCCTAACTCTAAATCCCACCGATTTCTATAAATGTACATTTTAAAGTCCCGCATTTTTTCTTTTTTCAAACTGATAAACATTTCACTTTGTGGAAACTTTTTTTGATGGGGGAACTTTTTAACTAACTTATACATAAAAGCAAACTTTTTGCTGAAATGGGACAGATTTTTTGAAATTTTAAATCTGGAACTGCTACATGCTACTTAAAAACATTTCAGAAATGTAGTTTTTCTTTTATGTTGCATGTTTCTGGTCTTTGTATATAAGGGAAAACATTCCAACTTTTAAGTCAGTTAATATTAGAGATGAAACTGGAACTTGACCAAAATTCTTCATACTAAAACTTGAAGTTCTTAAAAATGTATTTAGATTATTATTATTATTTTTTTAAAGTATTTTAATTTAAACCTTAAAGGGGCAGTATTACGTAAAATTGACTTTTTTGAGCTTTCCATTATTTCCATCAATTTCAGGGCTTCCTCCTCACAGAGCAGCCCTCCCCTCAGACTCCTCCTCTCAGCTCCTTCAAACTAGCCAGAAGCAATTAGTAAAGACATGGTTGAACTGCTGAGCTCATTATAGGAGCTACTTAGTGGTAAAAATGTTAAAGGGTTACTCGTGGAGCCATGTTGAGTTGTGATGACTTCCTGAAGGCAGGAGTTCTTATTTAAGGAGTTCCTTAAAAAGACAGAGGTCCAAGTTCAAGGCATTAAGCTATGAAGTGAAATTTCAAATTTCTTTTAAGCCATATTTGACATGTATGGCAGTTTTATAACGACTGAAAGTAACATAGTTAAAGGATTGGGCTATAAAATGTCACTATGTGCCTGGAGAACACAAAATACTGCCCCTTTAATTCAAAAGGTTCGAGTTTTGAGCAATTTTTTGTGTGACCAGTAGATGGCAGCAACTGTCTCTTTCTGCCCCTTTAAAAGTTGTTCCAGTGCTGGTCATAAACACACAACTTCTTCATTTTCTTCATAACCCTTTGACCTCAGGAGGTCAAGAGTTTAGAATTTAAATGTGGCCAGATTAGAGGTTTTATGTGTTCATTGTGGCTCTAGGTGTTCTATCTTATGATGAACTTCAGTTTATTTGCTAACCATGGTTTTTGTCTCATCAGACACAGTGAACCCTACGAAGTGTGGCTGCCCTTTTGCCCTGAAGATGGCTGCCTGCCAGCTGCTGCTAGAGATCACCACCTTCCTGCGGGAGACGTTCCCCTGCTTGCCTCGCCCTCGGACCGAGCCATTGGTGGTCAGTCCTCAACCTCCTCTTCTCTTAATGTTTCCTGTATTAGCACCTCAGATGCTGTACTTGACACGTCATCTCCATGTGCTTCAGGACCTGGACAGCTGCCGGCTGCGTCTGGACCCGGAGTTGGGCCGCCATCGCTACGAGAGGAAGATCAGCTTTGCTGGCATCCTGGACGACGAGGACGGCCATGACTCCCTGAACAGCAGCAGCCACACGCTGAAGTCTGACACCACGGGGGAGGAGAAGAAGCCCCAGGAGGCTCAGGGTGAGCCACAGGGCGGTAGCACCTGTCCACCCCCCTGCAGACTGTTTTAATATCTCTGCTGCTCCTGTCGCTCCGCAGCTCCTGTCAGGAAGATCCGCATCGGAGGCTCCCGGCTGCTGCAGATCAAAGGCGCCCGCAGTTTCCGCGTGAAGAAGGGCGGCTCGCTGTCTTCTATCCGCCGGGCAGGGAGCCTGAAGAGCACCAAGCTGTCCCGGCAGGACTCCGAGTCCGAGAACGAGGAGGGGCTGCTTTCCCAGACGCAGAGCAGGGACACTGTCACCGACATCGGTGAGTCGGGGTGCAGGGGCAGAACAACGCCTTGGTCCTGAACCCCACTGGGTACAGGCTGATCAATAATCAACAGGTCTGACCTGGGAGTTTCATACACCTGGAAACCTGTGTGTTTGGTGAGATTTGTTTCTAATATACTCTGTAAAAATTTAACTCAGTGTCCCATCAGCTAACTGAGCCCCTCTCTGGTATTTATTGTTCATTTCTGTTCTTTCATTTTCAAACTTGGAAACTGGTAATAAAGAGGTAACATGTGTTCATGTTGATGTTGCAGGGAGTCCCTTCAGCACCAGTGAGCCCAGCATTGAGCCTGAGGGCCAGGGCTCAGGAGGAGCTGAAGACAACTACCACCGCAACATGTCCTGGCTCCACGTACGTCCGTCAGTCTGAGCTGCTGCTCCACAGCTTTGTCCTCCAGACGCTCTGATCTGTCTTTATGTCTCTGTCCAGATTATGATCCTGCTGTGCAACCAGCAGAGCTTCATCTGCACACACATTGACTTCTGCCACCCGCGCTGCTACCAGCACCACGGCCGCTCCTGTGCCCGCCTCGTCCGCGCCATCAAGCTGGTCTACGGCGAGTCGGTGGACAGCCTGAGGGAGGACAGCGCCTGTGGTAACGTCGGAGGACGTGCAAAGAAGAACAAGGAGGTAAGTAAGCAAGGAGAGCTGTTAAAGGAAAACAGAGTCAAGTGTTTTTAAAGCCGTTTTTTTCCCCCTTCAGTGTTCAGATAAATCTTGCCTGAGAACTCCGTCCATGAAGAGGAAACCAACCGACTCCAACACAGAAGGAAAGAAAGACACTGGCATGCTCAAGTACATACGCAACCAGGTCAGCTGCTTTGCTCAGTCCAAGGATTACTTTATTAAATTCAAACAAAAGTTTGAATTTAATATTTCCAAATCCAGATGTGGGCACTAATCCTAAAGCACTAATCATAAACATTATGTAGGCTAGCACTAAAGCACTACATCCACTTTGTATTTTAGGGGCATTAACCCTAAAGCACTAATCATAAACATTAGCTATGCTAATTCACCACATCAGCATAGTGTTTAGATGGAACTAATGCTAAAATCTCTAAATTCCACCATGTTAATACCCATTGAGTGTCAGGGACACATCATTTATCGCCCTCTACAGGATCAAATTTCTCATTACACATTCTTTGCGCTCAGGAATTGATTCTTTGAAACAGACCTAAAAGTTTATAAAACAGCCAAGTAAATAAAATCTTCAGATATTAGCTGGGGAAGAAAGTAATCAATGGGAGGCTAAATGCGCTAAATTTTTTCAAAATTAGCAAAATACGCCAAACACTAAGCTATAAATGAGCTCAGCTAATTAGCGTAGGTGTACCAGCCAGTGTCCAAGTCTTTTGTTAAAGAAGGAAAACGACCATGAATCTGTGAATTTGGTTTATTTCAGGTGATGAGTTTGTCCCCGGCTCCTCTGTCGCTGCTGATCAAGGCTGCCCCCATCCTCACCGATGACATGTATGGAGACATCCAGCCCGCCGCCTGGGAGCTGCTGCTCAGCGTGGATGAACACATGGCAGCCGCTGCCGGTTAGTTCATACGCAACTGAAATTTAAGGGCTAATTCTATTGGATTTCCATCATAATTAGGTTCTCTTCACCTATCATCAACATTCCCTAACTATTTCTACCTGGTCCTCACCTCCACCCTCTTGAATCACCTCCAGCCGCCATGTTTCTCCTTTGTGCCGTCAAAGTCCCCGACGCCGTGACTGAGATGATGATGGCGGAGTTCCAGCACCAGGAGGCCTGTCAGCGCATCAACTCCATTTTGAAGTTCTGCACTCTGTGGCGTTTTCGCTACCAGGTGTGGCCGCGCATGGAGGAGGGAGCCCAGCAGATCTTCAAAGTACGGAACAACATTGGGGCCGAACACACTGCGGAAAACTGAGTACAACTCATGATTGAGCAGCTTGCACATATACTACACATGCACAAAAATCTATGTAAAGTAGTGATTTTCAAAATGATAGGCAAGGAAACCCTGCAAATGAATAAAGGTTTAATGGCCATGGCATGGGGAGCCTCTGTCATGGGTGCCAGCCACCCTTCGCCTGTCATAAGTTTAACATTTTTATTCATTTGTTTGGTTTCTTTCACACATTTCTCTGTGTTTTGAAGTAAACATAAAATAGATTTGTGGTGAGAGATATTATGTGAAGTCAAATGTCAAGTCAATTGTAGAAGTGAAATGAAAAAAAATGTAATGCCATCATCTTAGCAGTGGTGGGCACTGCTAACTAAAAAGTTAGCTGTGCTAACCCTAAAGCACTAATCATAAACATTAGTAGTTCAGTAGGGTAGTTTCCCTACACCACTAAAACGCTACACCAGCATGATATTTAGTATAAGCTAATGCTAAAACACTATATCAACGTAATATTTAGAAGAAGCTAATGCTATGTTACTTTCTACCATGTTGATACCAGGTCTTAATGACATGTGTGTTACATCTTATTGCTTACTGATTTAAAATTCCTCCAGAAAAAATATTTTTGGGGAACATTTTTAAAGATAGCGGAAATGCTAAATGAAAATTTAGTTTTGCCATATGCAGATTAGCAGAAGTGTTTCGACCACTATTAATATTCTCTGTATGTCTTAGCATTAGTGTAGTCCCAGAAATAGGTACAATATTTTAAATGTTATGAATTAGTTACTTATTTAATACTTTATAGGTTTTTTTTAGTTCATTTGTTTAGTGTATTACATCTTTATTTGAATAAGAAAATCAGACAAAGTAATATTTCCTTCTCACTAAAACAAGAAATTCAAATAGATTTTTTTTGCACCAAATATGTGAAAAGTGTGAATCACTGATCTTTATTTTTTTCTTTTTAAGGTTGAATCAGCAGGTTCTTCCGTTTGTAAATGACTGATTTCAGTAGTTTCAGAACAATGTTTGACATGTATTACTTGGTAGGCATGGCTGTTGCTTAGCTTTAGGGAGTACTTAGTTACTGTAACCTGTTCTCCATCCGTCAGATCCCTCCGCCCAGCATCAACTTCACCCTGCCGTCCCCCATCCTGGGCATGCCCTGCGTCCCCATCTTCGACCCGCCCTGGGTGCCGCAGACCACCGGCAGCGTCCAGGACCCTATAAACGAAGACCAGTCTGTACGCACACAGGGGTTACTTTCAATCCTTTAATTACACTATTTTAACCAAACTCTCTTTGATTCTGATGACGACCTGCCAGCACAAATCATATACCATAATTTTGATCTATGAACTGTCTTTGTTTTTAGTTCCCCACATTAATTCAGTCAGTCCATACCATAGTAAGTTGGTATCTCTGTCCGAGTGTTTGCGCTGATGCATCTTGTGAAGTCAGATCGAGGATAATCATGAGGGGAGGCGGTCCCGATCTCGTGCTGCATCTTTCATCATTTGGGGGAAAAAGTCTTCCAGCACTTGCTTTGACTGCGAGAGGAGTGAAAAATGACAGCATGCGTCAGGCGTACTGACTGTTGACCGTTGTGCTGTTCGTGCATGCTCCATCGACTGAGAATGGCTGAATGTTTGACCGTACCATGTGTTGAGAGGACCGTACTTAGATACACATAAGCATTTTGAAGGATACGGTAACTTTCTCCCAGTTTCAGCCTCTGAACCTGATCAGAGATGCTCCCATGTTGATGGTGTGAACCTGCCAGAACAGTCTGGACTAACCGGTACTGTCAGCAGGGAGGGGTAAAATAAGGCTGAGCATCACTTCTTCAGTGTATTTTTACACAAGTAGAAAATAGACAAAACTAAAATGCTATGTGCAAATTATGGTATTTTAAAGACCAAAATGGAAAAAATCAGCGAATAGCTCACAAATCTTAAGCAGAAAAATCACTTCTAACTCAGTTTATTTCAATTTATTACCAAAGCTCAAAATGCTACAACAGACTTAACGCACAGAAAGTAACATTAGAATAACAAAGACTTTGTAGAAACAAGAAGTCTCACTTTGACAAACTTTAGGTGTGTCTCTGTGTCAGGTTAATTTTTGGTCCATGTTTGTTCTTCATTCTAACAGGGTGTAGCATCCAGAAAACTTAACAATAAAAGTTCTCAAGTAAAAGTAAAAAGTACAGTGAAGCCCATCTAAAGTATTTTTTCCCCAAAAATGTTACTCAAGTAAATGTAAGTACTAGTTACTATCCACCTCTGGCTTTTCTTCAGGAAGCATGTGAAGGTGGATGAAAAGGTGGATCGGTTTGGGTTATTAATGTGACAGGCAGAGGAGAAAAGTTTTCAAAGTTTTTAAAATATAAGATGATCTAATTAGTCTCTTCATTGATATTAAAGATGCTTCATATTCAGGCTTTTTATGCAGTAATAACTTCCACTTGCTGGTGCTACCTGGTAGCCCTTTAGCCGTTCAGTGACTGTGAGGATTTTAAAAGTTTTTAAAGTGTCTCCAGCTGGCAAAGTTTGAATAATTGGCTTGAACTCTTCACCCTGTGGGTGTTCAGAGGAGCTCACTGGAGGAAAGTTACTGTTCTGTCGTTGAAACCGAGAAGTTCTCCTGTAGGCAATCATGTTCACTGTCCTGGGGGGGTTTGAACGCTCTCCGGCCCCTCTCTCTCGTGTTTAGAAATCATTCTCCGCTCGGGCCGTGTCGCGCTCCCACCAGCGGGCCGAGCACATCCTGAAGAACCTGCAGCAGGAGGAAGAGAAGCGGCGGCTGGGCCGCGAGGCCAGCATCATCACGGCCATCCCCGTGGCCCAGGAGGCCTGCTACGAGCCCACCTGCAGCCCCCCACCGGAGCAGGAGGAGGAAGGTGGGGCCGCCGCCCAGCGCACCGCCAGGCCGCGTTCTGCTCTCTGACGGTCTGTTGTTTCTCTCTTTGGTCCCGCCAGCAGAAGAAGTGGTGAACCTGGCGTCCCGCCGCCTCTCCGTCAGCCCGTCCTGCGCCTCCAGCAACTCCCACAGGAACTACTCATTCCGCCGAGGCTCCGTCTGGTCCGTCCGCTCCATGGCTAGCGCTGAAGGTAGAGAAATACTAGACAACAGGATTATGAAGTCATGATGAGCTTTATTATGTTAAAATTTAACATGAGCATAATGGAATAAGTCTAGAAAATGTGGCAAAACCATGTTCTAACTTTCACTGGTTTGTTGTTTTAAAGATGAAGAAAACACAACAGATCACACTCCCACACACCACATGCTTCAGCCTCCTCAAGCTGTCTTCCCAGCATGCATCTGTGCTGCAGTCTTACCAATAGTCCACCTCATGGAAGATGGAGAAGTCAGAGAGGACGGTGTGGCTGGTAGGTTAAAAAAAAGGCAGTTTTATTATTATTAGTCTTATTTAATATTTTATTCACAGATCCCTGGAGATAGGCACCAGAGGCCCAGATAAGAACCCTCTGTAGGCCCAAGTCCATTAGCGCCCATCAAGCCTGGGCGAAACCTGAGACAGTGGAGGCACTTCTACTTTTACACAGCTTTCTCAGTCTAGAGAGTTCATGAAGTTAATTATTTTTGTTAGCTATTGGTCGGTGCTAGCAACAATAGCACCAACCAGAGCTAACTAATATCAGAGTTAGCTGATATTAGCTAGTTTGCTAAAATCAGAGCTAACTTTTTCTTTAGCGCTTTAGAGTTTTAGCTAGCTTTGAAAGTATTTAGTGTACATAGCTTCCTAACTTTTCAGATAAATTCCTAAGTGCTAATTTACTTAACAACTATAAAACTAAATGAGTGAAATGTCTGATTCAAATAATCACTTTCTGAAGTTCAACTGTTTAGTTTGTTGTCCAATAATAAATTTGACCTGTGGAGGGCGATATAACAAATGTTGTGTCACTGACACATAGTTTGTGTCAACATGGTTGATATTAGCGCTATAACATTAGCTAAATATTCTGTTTGTGTAGCGCTTTAGGACTAACAGAACTAATGTTAACACTGCTGTGCTAACCCTGTGGCCAGCACTGCTGCTAGCTAACCCTCAAAATGGCTGACAAAGCCATGATGGAACAGAAGCCTAAATTCAATAAACATTTAGAACAACACCTATTTTTATGGTTTAGTTATCTTGAAAGGGCCACAACTCAAATTATGATTGGCTCACCAACACATTACTAGAATCCATGCTGTTTAATGCTGCTGGTATTCAGACCACTTTCTACTCAAACTCTGCCTAGTGATGGCAGACCCGAATTTCTAATTGGTTTATTTTCCAAAAACAAAATGATTATACTACACCTTTATATTATAGAGGAGCATCCTTCTGCTTAATAAAGTATTTATTTCTAGCCATCCGAAGGTTCTAATTTGAATAATTGACCATTGACTCGCCTCTTATGGTTGATTTCAGTGAGTGCTGTTGCACAGCAGATCCTCTGGAACTGCCTTATTGAAGATCCTGCTCTGGTTCTCCGCCACTTTCTGGAAAAACTCACCGTGAGCAACAGACAGGTGGGAGAGCTGTTTGAAGACACATTCTTATGATTTTTAAACAAAAATAAAAGCAGCAACAACAAAAAAAACTCTTCTCTACACATCAGCAGAGAATGTATGAATCTCTTGTGTGTGAGTTTTCCAAGCTGCTGCTGTCTCCAGGATGAGCTGATCTACATGCTGAGGAAGCTGCTACTGAACATCGGTGATCTACCCGCCCAGACCTCCCACATCCTGTTTAACTACCTGGTGAGATAACCCCCATCCTCCTGAGTGTGTTTGCTGCTCAGATACCAGTTCCTGACCTGGACTGTGCCTCCAGGTGGGGCTGATCATGTACTTTGTGCGGACGCCGTGCGAGTGGGGCATGGATGCCATCTCGGCCACGCTGACCTTCCTGTGGGAGGTGGTGGGCTACGTGGAGGGGCTCTTCTTCAAAGACCTGAAGCAGACCATGAAGAAGGAGCAATGTGAGGTCAAACTGCTGGTCACCGCCTCCATGCCAGGTCAGCAGCCCGACCTTTCACCCTCACTACAGAATGCAGAACCAGCAGCGTCTGCTGTAAGCTCGTGTCTTTTGGTTTTCAGGAACCAAAACGCTGGTGGTGCACGGCCAGAACGAGTGCGACATCCCCACCCAGCTGCCGGTCCATGAAGACACCCAGTTTGACGCTCTGCTTAAGGTAAACACCCAGCGCTGTCTCCTGTGGTCCACACACAGATATAACTGTAACTTTGCTGAACGAACAGCTGGGATCATGTGGAGGAGACATTAGTTTTGTCCATCTTCTTCCCACCAGGAGTGTCTTGAGTTCTTCAACATTCCTGAGGCCAGATCGGCTCACTACTTCCTCATGGATAAGAGATGGAACCTCATTCACTACAACAAGGTGCAGCTTGAACCAGACTAAATGAGGTTTTTTTGTTGTTGTTGTTTTGTTTTGTTTTGTTTTTTTTACCTTTTTGTTTTAGTTTCTCAACATTAATCTGTAGCTGATTAAAACCATTTTCTGGATCACATTATTGACAGAATGAAGCCAGGAGATCTCCCACACACTGTTCACTATTCTCACCACTTTAACACAATATCATCTGCAAACATCATAATCTTTGTTAGCTTCAGTAAGAGGAAGCTAATCAACATTAGCTGATTATGCATTTAGTTCTGCATTTAGTTAATTAATGTGATGACATAATTCCTGCAAGTTAAACTGATACCCAGATCAATTATGTTTTGTGAAATAATGGTAGTAATAATAATAATAATAATAATAATCATATGTGTCAGAGCTGAAATGATTAATTGTGATTATTGAAATATTTGTCGACTAATTTAATAATCAGTTAATCATTAACTAGAGTATATAGACTACACAAAATGTAATTTGCTAAAAGAACAACATACTTATAGCAGTAAATAGGCCAAAACTGTGCAAAAATACAAACCAAACCTTTTGCATTTAAGATGAAAAAAAACTTTCTGTAAATCTGTTCTGCCAGGACTCTACAGGCAGCTTTAGCTTCACCTGGTTCACATTCTGTAGAAAACAAAACCTCTGATTAAGCACATTTTGCTATCTAACAATTAATCAGTAATGCAAAAAATAATCAATGAATCTATAAATGACCAAGCATTCACTACAGGATTGATATGTTATTGTATTTTAGGCAAGAAAATGTTAATTTATGTTAATCCAACCCTTTGCATAAAGTGAAAGGCGAGCCAATTTAGTTATTTTCTTATTGACTTGCTATTAGCTGAAAATCTGTTTTTGTGTTGAGATTACTGTAAAGAACTGATAATCAGACAGAAACGACTAGCAGGAGTTTCAGTTTCAATTTATTTTCTTTGATGCTGAAGACTGTAGATACTAGCTTCTGTGCTAGTTCCACTGTGAATGTTGCATATTCAGGTGTGTATATATATATATATATA